>NC_137973.1:2343580-2503580 GCF_963924665.1 Micromys minutus | reverse complement strand
AAATGCTATACAGGCTTGCCTACAGCTGGATTCAATGGAGGCATTTTCTTAACTGAGGTTCCCTCCTCTTAGGTAATTTTAGTTTGGGTCAAGTTCACATAAAACTATCCAGCACAGAGCACAATGGAGCTAGTGGGGCTGGAGACCAGTAGACTACCTCTGGAGCTTAAGGCGTAGACAAGGCCAGGTATTATAATAAACACCTGGAAATCTAGGTAAGGAATTTAGATTTGCTTCCTTTATTTCTCTGTCTCTGTCTCTGTCTTTCTCTTTCTCTCTGCCTTTTTTTCATCAGAAGGTTTTTTTTTTTTCAATTTTATTGGAAATTTTCTGTATTTACATTTCAAATATTATACCCTTTCACCCCTCCCTTTTCCCCCTCAACTTGCTTCCATGAAGTTGCTCCCTCTTCCAGTCAGCCTCTCCACCTCCACGCCTTGGCTGCTTGATGATGTTGCAAACCTTTCCGCTCCTTCAATCCTTTCTTTAGCACCTTCATTGGGGTCCTCATGTTCAATCCGACGGTTATCGGCAAGCATCCTCATCTGTATCTATATGACTCTGGCAGAGCCTCTGAGGAGACATTCATATCTGTTTCCTGTAAGTAAATACTTCTTGGCATCAGCAATACTGCTTGGGTTTGGTGGCTGCATATGGGGTGGTTCTCCAGGTGAGACAGTTTTTGTAGATTTTTTCTTCAATCCCTGTTCCTCTATTTGACCCTGTATTTCGTCCCATGAGAATTTGGTTCTCCCTTTTAAGAAGGACTGAGGCATCCACATTCTCACCTTCCTTCTTTTTGAACTTCATAAGTTCTGTGGATAGTTTCTTGGGTATCCTGAGCTGTTGGGGCTAGTATTAATTTATCAGTGAATGCATACCATTACCTCACTCAAGATGATAACTTCAAGTTCCATCCATTTGCCTAAGAATTTCATGAACTTGTTGTTTGTAATAGCTGAGTAGTACTCCACTATGTGTATGTACCACAATTTCTGTACCCATTCCTCTGTTGAAGGACATCTGTGTTATTTCCAGCTTCTGGCTATTATAAATAAGGCCGCTATAAACATGGTTGAGCATGTGTCCTTGTTAGACTTTGGTGCTACTTTTGGGTAAATGCCCAGGAGTGATATAGATGGGTTCTCAGGTTATACTATGTCCAATTTTCTGGGGAACCCCCATACTGATTTCCAGTGTGGTTGTACCAGTTTACAATCCCACCAACAATGGAGGAGTGTTCTTCTTTCTCCACATCCTCACCAGCATCTACTGTCTTCTGAGTTTTTGAGCTTAGCCATTCTGACTGGTGTTAGGTGGAATGTTTGGGTTGTTTTAATTTGCATTTCCCTGATGACTAGGGATGTTGAGCATTTCTTTAGATGCTTCTCAGCCATTCAGTATTCCTCAGTTGAGAATTCTTTGTTTAACTCTGTACCCCATTTTTAAATATGATTGATTATCTGGAGTACTGCTGTATATTGCTTTTATTATGTTTAGGTATGGGTCTTGGATTCCTGCTCTTTCCTTGACTTTTAACATGAAGGGGTGTTGAATTTTATCAAATTCTTTCTCAGCATCTAGTAAGATGGCCATGTGGTTTTTTTCTTTGAGTTTGTTTATATGGTGGATTACGTTGATTGATTTCCATATATTAAACCATCCCTGCATCCCAGGGATGAAGCCTACTTGATCATGTTGAATGATCATTTTGTTGTGTTCTTGGATTTGGTTTGTAAGGATTTAGTTGAGTATTTTTGCATCAATGTTCATAAGTGAGATTGGTCTGAAGTTCTCTTTCCTTGTAGGGTCTTTGTGTGGTTTAGGAATGAAGGTTATTGTGGCCTTGATAAATTAGTTAGGTAGTGTTCCATCTGACTCTATTTTGTAGAATAGTTTGGAGAGTATTGATATTAGGTTGTCAATAAATATCTGATAGAATTATGAACTGAACCTATCTGGCCCTGGAGTTTTTTTGATTGGGAGGCTTTTGATGACTACTTCTATTTCTTTAGGCGTTATGGGATTATTTAGATGGTTTACCTGGTCCTGGTTTAACTTTAGTATCTGGTATCTGTCTAGAAATTCATCCATTTCCTCCAGATTTTTCAGCTTTGTTGAGAATAGGCTTTTGTAGTAGGATCTGATGATTTCTTGACTTTCCTTAGTTTCAGTTGTTATGTTTCCCCTTTCCTTTCTGATTTTGTTAATGTGGACACTCTCTCTTTGCCCTCTAGTTAGTCTGGCTACAGGTTTATCAATCTTGTTAATTTTCTCAAAGAACCAGCTCGTGGTTTTGCTGATACTTTGAATGGTTATTTTTGTTTCTATTTGGTCAATATCTGCTCTGTGTTTGATTATTTCTTGCCATCTACTCCTCTTGGGTGTATCTGCTTCCTTTTGTTCTAGACCTTTCAAATGTGCTGTCAAGTTGCTAGTGTATGCTCTCTCCAGTTTCTTTTTGGAAGCACTCAGAGCTATAAGTTTTCCTCTCAGTACTGCTTTCATTGCATCCCATAGGTTTGGGTATGTTGTGCTTTCATTTTCATTAAATTCTAAAAAATCCTTAATTTCTTTCTTTATTTCTTCTTTGACCATGCTATCATTTAATAGAGCATTGTTTAGTTTCCATGTGTATATGGGCTTTTTGTTGTCTTTGTTGTTATTAGAGACCAGCCTTAGACCATGGTGATCTGATAGGATGCATGGGAGTATTTCAATCTTCTTATATCTATTGAGGCTTGTTCTGTGACTGATTATATGGTCAATTTTGGAGAAGTTACCATGAGGTGCTGAGAAGATGTTTTCTTTTGTTTCAGGATGAAATGTTCTGTAGATATCTATTAATTCCAATTGGTTCATAACCTCTGCTACTCTCACTGTGTCCTTGTTTAGTGTCTGTTTCCATGATCTCTCCATTGATTAGAGTGGGGTGTTGAGGTCTCCCACTATTTTTGTGTGGGTTACAATGCATTTTTTGAGCTTTAGTAGGGTTTCTTTTATGAATAGGGTGCTCTTGTATTTGGAACATATATGTTAATGACTGAGAGTTTCTCCTGACAATTTTTTCCTGTAATGAGTAAAAAGTTTCCTTCCTTATCCTTTTTGGTTGAAAATCTACTTTATTCGATATTAGAATGACCACTGCAGCTTGCTTCTTGGGGCAGTTTGCTTGGAAGTTTTTTTTTTTTTTTTTTTCCCAACCTTTTACTCCGAGACAGTGTCTTTCTTTGTCTTTGAGATGAGCTTCCTTTATGCAGCAAAATGCTGCATTCTGTTTATGTATCCAGTCTGATAGCCTATATCTTTTTATTGGGGAATTGAGTCCATTTATGTTAATAGATATCAAGGAATAGTGGTTGCTGTTTTCTGCTATTTTTGTTTTTTTAGAGGTAGAATTGTACCTGTATGTCTTTCTTTTTTTTGTTGTCTTGCTTAGGTATTTTCTTGTTTTTACTAGGATGTAGTTTCCTTCCTTGTAATGAGTTTTTCACCTATAATTCGTTGTAGTGCTGGGTTTGTGTTCAGATATTTTGTAAATTTAATTTTGTCCTGGACTATCTTGGTCTCTCCATCTATGGTGATTGAGAGTTTTGCTGGGTATAGCAGCTTGGGCTGACACTTGTGTTTTCCTAGGGTCTGCATCACGTCTGCCCACGATCTTTTAGCTTTCATAGTCTCTGTTGAGAAGTCGGGTGTGTTTCTGATTGTTCTGCCTTTATATGTTTCATGACCTTTTTCCTTTACTGCTTTCAGTATTCTTTGTTTGCTTTCGGCAATTGGCATTTTTACTATTATGTGTCGGGAGGAATTTCTTTTCTGGTCCAACCTATTTGGCGTTCTGTAGGCTTCTTTTATGCTCATGGTCATCTCATTGTTAAGGGTTGGGAAGTTTTCTTCTATGATTTTGTTGAAGATATTTACTGTGCCTCTTAGTTGATATTCCTGCCCTCTTCTATTCCTATTATCCTTAGGTTTGGTCTTCTTAGTGTGTTCTGGATCTCCTGGATATTCTGTTTTCCTCTAGTTCTTTGACTTCTTTGAGTGTTTTTCGTGTTTCCTCTTTCAAAACTTCTATTTCTTTATTCTTTTCCTCCTGTTCTTGTTTAAGGATCTCTATCATCATCTTTAGGTATGATTTCGGGTCTCAGTCTTCTTTTTCTGGAGTGTTTGGCATTCTGCTGTTTGTTGTGATTGGAGAGTTGGGTTCTGGTGTTTCCAGGTTTTCTTGGTTTCCATTTGGTAAGTTCTTTCACTTTCCTCTTGCCATCTTGTTGTCTGTGATTATAAGTGGTCTTGTTGTCAGTGATCGCTTCTCATCTCTCCCTTGTACCTTGCCTGTGTCCCTGGAGCTCTCCTGTTACCAGTGGCAGATTGCCCGAGCGTTTGTTCTACAAGCAAGGGCCCTCTGGGTGGAAACTGAGTCCCTATGGCAGAGTTCCTGCTCCCCTGAACCTATGGGGTGGTACTTTCCACGTGCTCGGCCCAGACCTCTCTGTTTCCCGGCTACTTGGTGTACCATCTCACCCGGCCTGTGACCCTAGATCTCCACTGTTCCCGGTGGCAGATGGCTTGAGCATTTTGATCTTGCTGTTCTATATTTCAACTTTTGGGATTACAAGCATGTACCACCAAGCCTTGGTAAAGCATAGTTTTAGAAAGTATTCTGAAGCCAATTTAGAGGTCATTGGTTGGAGACATGCGGTTGGAGACCAACAGCCACCTTCTGGGCTTTGCCAGCTCAATCATCTTTCTTAAGAACATACTGGGATTTCATCTACATTTCTGGCCTTTTTTCCTCACCAAAGCCATCCCTAGAGTTTCTTCTGGGTAGATGTCTAGGAGTAATGGTCTGATTAGTTATCACTTCATTCTAAGTTCACGTGTATCAATCTGTTAAGCATAATTCTACCTAATTGTGAGTTTCTCTATTCTTTGTCAGTGATGATAGTGGGAAAAATAATTTCTATAAGCAGTCAAGATAAAACTTTATCAGTTTGTGGTATTTTGGTTTGGGTGTTAATTCTATTGCTTGTAAAAATCACTCCCAAATCACACTAGGGCCAGGAGATTAGTGCCATTTCTCTGTAGTTTATGGAACATGCTCATGTTGTCATTTCCCAATTCAGTGAAATTGCTGCTTACATGCTGTGTTTTTAACTGTGTTCTATCTGTGTATTTCTGAGCCATCTATGGGGACACGTTCTTATTGCCCACTTTGTGTGTATATATGTATCTATGCGTTTCTATTTGTACAATTTGTATGTGTGCAAAGGTGTGCTTGTGGGCCTTAGTACTTATGGTGAGCTAAGGACAACTGGAAACAGTGGACCCACTTCCTTTTTGAGGAAGAACCACTCCTGGTGTTTTCTGGCTGTGAGCACCAGGTTAGCTGGCCAAACGTTTCTGTGGTTCTTTGTCCCACACCCCAATTTTTTCATACACAATATTTTCCATGTACTCTGGGGTTTCAAATCTGCATCACCCTAACTTTTATCATGCAGCCATCTCTCTGGCCCTCTTCTTGATTACCCTTAGTAAACAAACATTTTTTTTATCTCTTTTCATGTGTTTTTCTATTCTAGCTGAATTTTAATTTTAGAACTGCTTATCCAGTTCCATATGTAATCCAGTGGGATTTTTTTCTTATTGAATTGAATTAACTGGAAGGGGGTGGGAGCGGCCTGTGGACATTATAGTTTTCCTTTCAGGAAATTTACATTGTGGAAATTGCAGAAAAATTATATAATTTGCTGTATTTTAGGTCCTCTCTCTATGTCCCTGTCTGTCTGTCTTTCCTCCTTCTTTTCCTTTTCCTTCTCTGGCTAGCCTAGAACTCTCTATGTAAAGTCTCAGACTCCTGACAGCTGTCCTGAGAGCTGAGATTATAAGTGTGAGTCACCATGTGTGGCTAAGTTTTTTCTTCCTTAAGAAAAGATTTTGTGCTTTTTCATGGTAAGTCATCCAAACCTGCTTCTTTCATTTTAATGCTCTCTCGTTGGTATTGCAAGTAGATGTTTGAATGCTATTTTATTCATTTACTTTGTGTGTATGGATGTTTTATCTGCAACCAGAACAGGGATCTTGAGAGATGGCAGCTGCAGTTTGGTTTGAGCTACTATGTGAGTACTGAGAATTGAACTCAGAATCCCTGGGAAAGCACCAGAGCTCTTAACCACTGAGCCATCTCTCCAGCTCCAATAAATGATATTTTAATAAAAATGTTGAGAACTTAAATTCAAGTACAGAGCAAATAACAGAGCACAGGGCTCCCCTTTTATGGCTTTCTGTAGGAAAGCACTTTAAGCCACCCTTGCACAGGGTTTTCCTGTGTTGCTTTCCTGCCTAAACGATATACTTGCCAAGTAGCAGCTTTTAACTTTATCTTTTTTTAGACCTTTTTCTGTGGAAGATGAGGCGTTTGCTCATTTGCATTGCTTCCACACTCCCTTCTGCTACTTCACTGGTTTACACACCCCTTTGCTGACCGCCACACCCCTTCACTGACCACCACACCCCTTCACTGACCACCACACCCCTTCACTGACCACCACACCCTTCACTGACCACCACACCCCTTCACTGACCACCACACCCCTTCACTGACCACCACACCCCTTCACTGACCACCACACCCTTCACTGACCACCACACCCTTCACTGACCACCACACCCTTCACTGACCACCACACACTTTCACTGACCACCACACCCTTCACTGATCACCACACCCTTCACTGACCACCACACCCCTCCTGTGACTTCACCACACCCTTCACTGACCACCACACTTCTCCTGTGACTTCACCACACCCCTTCACTGATCACCACACCCCTTCACTGTCCACCACACCCCTTCACTGTCCACCACACCCCTTCACTGACCACCACACCCTTCACTGACCACCACACCCCTCCTGTGACTTCACCACACCCTTCACTGACCACCACACCCCTTCACTGACCACCACACCCCTCCTGTGACTTCACCACACCCTTCACTGACCACCACACCCCTTCACTGACCACCACACCCTTCACTGACCACCACACCCTTCACTGACCACCACACCCTTCACTGACCACCACACCCTTCACTGACCACCACGCCCCTTCACTGTCCACCACACCCCTTCACTGACCACCACACCCCTTCACTGACCACCACACCCCTCCTGTGACTTCACCACACCTGTCACCTCACTGGTTGCCTTTCTGTCTCTTTACCACCCACTTCACTTACACTCTCATTGTGTCTGTTTCGTCCCCAGGCCCTTCCCTTGCACTTCTGTCTCCTGCTGTGTCAGCTAGAATCCTTTACTTAGCACATCTAATGGCCGTAGCATCCTCTTTGCCTCTTTAAAATCCTACCAACATTTCAGTAGTTTTTCATCCTTTTGTGTTCAAAGTTGTTTTACTGTGTTTTAATCACAGGTTGACTTTAAAAGAGTAATGTCAAGAAACACAGTTTACATCACCATGCCGTTTGCAGACATCTATGACTATATAGTGAAGTAATCAGCTAAATTACTTAAGGATAATGCCTTGGAGGATGGCATATAAGGAAAAGAACAGATTTTGGAGCATTCTATAGAAAATGATAAATCACATTCATTATATACCAAACTAAGTATTTTGATAACTAACACTCTTCATGGTAACTCTGTGAAGTACAGGCAACTGTAGTATTTGTTTCTGAGCTGACGAATCTGAAGTGCAGGAATGCACAGGACAAACACGAACTTGCCCTGGGCAATACTGTAGTTGGTGGAGCTGGCACTTTAATCCTGTTGCCTGGCTTTGGAGCCTGGATTTACACTTTCCTTTCTTGTTGTAGGGAGGTTACTGCTTTGTTTGGAGATGCTCTCATAAACAGGTGGGTGCCGTTCTTTCCCACTCTTTTGGCTTTTGGAAGTTCAAGGCTCCTGACTTATTTGTCTTTCTCTTCTTTTTTTTATGACTTTATTTAAAAAATAGAGATACATATACAGATTATTAAAAACATTTTCGCGTAAATATATTTTTCACAGTACTTGATTTACTTTTTAGATTCATTTATTTATTATATATGAGTACACTATTGCTGTCTTCAGACACACCAGAAGAGGGCATCAGGTCTCATTACAGATGGTTGTTGAGCCACCATGTGGTTGCTGGGAATTGAACTCAGGACCTTTGGAAGAGCAGTCAGTGCTCTAACCACTGAGCAATCTCTCCAGCCCCAGTAATTGATTTTTTTAAAGGTTTGATAATATGCATTGAAATCTTACTATTTCCAAAGATCATAATGTATATGTAAAACAAAACGTAACATGGAAATAGTGAAAGTTTTTGGTATGTAAAGATTAAACATAGTGATTTTTAACTACCAAAACCTGCCACAATTATTTGTCTGTCTTAAAGACTTATTTCGACTGGACTCAGAAGTTCTCAGTGAGGACAGACTCTTATCAATCGTTTCCTGAACGTTTCTCTTTGGCTTCCTTCATTCTCTTTGGCAAAACTGTGGCACATACTTCAGCCTCCTACTTGTTTGTTTGTTTGTTTGTTTCAGTGCCTTGTATTTTTCAGAGCAGCTTGTTGGCGTTTGTGTTGCAGGAAAATAGGAAAATGAGATGTGAATCTCGGGTGCTTTCGTCCTGGGCATCTAACCTTCTTTGTTCAAGGGCTTTCTGACGAAATGTTGAAGGACATAATCTTCTTTAGAGAAACTGAAAAGCTTTCAGATTTTTCTAGCTATTTTGGGTTCCAATTTTGAAGGCTTATTAGTATCTGTCTATTTTTAATTTTCTTAAAAGAGTAACCAAGTTTTTCTGGGCATATGCCTTTAATCCCAGCACTCGGGAGGCAGAGAGTCAGGCAGATAGATCTTTGTGAGTTCAAGGCCAGCCCAAGTCTACAAAGTGAGACCAGCTAGGACAGTCATAGCTGCATACAGAGACCGTGTTTCGGGAAAACAAACAAATAATCAAACAAATTTAAATAAAGCCCTCCGATGTTGAGAACACCCAGATTGGCATATACAATGCCTCCTTGAAAGTCCTCTTTGCAGTTCTTTTTGGTTAAAAACAAGAATGCCCCTTACGCAACATCAGGCATTGGGTCAAGCAACTTGCTTTCTGGGAATGCCTTGCTTGCCCTTTTCTCCACTGGTCAGACCACACAGCCTTCCACTTTCCACCAAGAGGCTTAGCAGACCCTTCTCATCGAAAGTGTGAGGCTTGCATCCATCTGATTGGGAAGGAGATAGTTGGCTTCATCTTTATATGGATGATGGCTTAGGAGGCACCATGAAAAAGAGCTCTCCACTCTGTCAGTAATGACACCTCAGTTGTTTTTGTGGATGCCTTCCTCCATATTGCCATAGGATTCCTTGGCATTCTTTTGAGTAGGCTCATTTGCTCATGGACTGGGGACAGAAAGCCAGTGGGTTGCATAGATGGAGCCACTATGTGAGGGACAGTGGCATAAGAATGAGGTGGAAGAGAATTAGGAGGTGTTTCTGTATTTCTCTGAGAACCTTAGCCGTCTTTAAGAGACAAAAGAAGAGGGTGATACGTTTTGGAATAAATAGGTGATATTAAAGAAGTATTTCAGGAAGTGAGATCTGAAAGTTCTGGGAAGAGCAGAGGCAAAAGCCGGAGAAAGGATCCTGCAGCCGACTGGAGAAATTGGTCTGGGTGGATCAAGGCCATGAACTCTAGTCGTTGAGGCTTTGGCAAATAATCTATTACTTCTCTAATTACAAGTCGACGGAACAGGAGCTACCCAGAGTGAGCTAGAGTTACTTCAGCTGTCACTTTGAAGGATGGTGAATAATGACTTCTATTGATCTGTTTAAAGACTATGTCATGGTTATAGATGTGTGTGACATAAAGCTTTTTTTTTTTTTTTTTTTTTTTTTTTTGCCTAATACAGTCACCTGTTGCTTGTTGTTTTTCTTTAAGATCAATGCACTGTCTGTTTTCCCAGGTAGATGTACAAAGATAAACCATGTAAGCAGGACCTGTATCATCCCCACTAAAATGGAGATTCATAAATCAGTAGAGAAGAAAACACCATGGTGAGGGGAGCTATAAGGGGAGGACTTTGCCATGTGTTTACTTGATTTCTCTTTGAACCTTTTTTCCAAGGTCATCAATTTTTATGTGTCATTTTAAATTCATTTTTAAAATTTATTATTTCATTCCAAAGATCTTAAGTTATACCCTATGAGATAAGAAAACAAGGGGAGGCAGTCTGAGGATGGGAGTAAGAACTAGGATTCATAGTGTAATGGGTGTTGAGGAAAGGTGTCTTGGCTCGTATATATTTACTTAATTTTCAAAATGATTGGTCACCTCTTTTTCTTCGAGTGTGTTCTAGTTTGTAGTCATTCACAACTCCTTTCATCTTCTCTTATCTGCCTCAAATTCCTAAATGCCTGCTTCTCAAAGAAGCAGTGAATGAAAAAGGATGCAGAAGAAGATAAAGGAAGAATTGATCAATGCAGACCGAAGCCATCCCATCTTTCTGTGCCCTGTGTTTCTTTCTCCTTTATGGGCATCTGTATTCCTGTTGTATGATCTCTTACATGGGTGTTTCTATTTTTTGCTTTTTCTTTTTCATCAAAGTTTCACAATCTGCATTATTTTGTCATAGCAGTTAAACTTAGCTGCATTTAGTTTATAAGATTGGTACTCAGTAGTTGGTGCCACCCAGGCATTGACCTAAGTTAACTGTTAAGACCTTGGAACCTGCTGTTGTTCTTAAGCTGTCTATAATTAATAACAACAAAAGTGAGACAAATATTGGCAGGCTAGGCAGAAGCCCTGAAGTTCGCAGAGAATAACTGTTTAGTTACTGCTCTATTCCTGTGAAGAAACACCGTGACCAAGGGCCCTCCTTCCCCTATCAAGGAACCCTAATAAAATAAACTGTTTAACTGGGGCTTGCTTACAGTTTTAGAGGGTTAGTTTACAATCATTGTGGTGGGAAGCAGACAGGCAGGGTAGTGGGATGGTAGTTTAGAGCTTTATATCCTGTTCCACAGGAGTGGAGGAGAAAGAGACAGACAGAGAGAGAGAGAGAGAGAGAGAGAGAGAGAGAGAGAGAGAGAGAGAGAGAGACAGACAGACAGACAGACAGACAGACAGACAGAGACACACAGAGAGATGCACACTAACTGGATCCTCTAAGCCCACTCCCAGTGACCACTTTCAAAGAAGACCACACCTACTACAACAATCCCATGCTTCCCAGTCCTTCTCAAATAGTGTCACTAACTGGGGACCAAGCATTCAATTTAATTTTTATGTAAATTCCAGAGCAACAATCTGAAGAGTTGATAAATATTGCTATAGTATTACAACCTGACTAACTTGATACTCTCTTTGTATTTACTGGGTTGTATGACATTTTGTGGTGTGTATGTGTGTGTGTGTGTGTGTGTGTGTGTGTGTGTGTTAGAGCCCATGGGCTCACGTGAGCACTCTTCCTTGTGTAGTGGTCAGTGCACAGTCTGTCAGGAAATATCACCTCCTTCCACCACATAGGCTGTTGCTTTTAGCATCTGTCTCTGCGTTTACAGTGCTGTCAGTGTTTCATCTCTTCTTTCAGTTTTGACAATCCACATCGGGTTTCTACTTGTATGACTTTGCCTCCTCATATCCTGATTTTTCCTGCCTACGGTGTAACTCAAACCAGAAATAAATCAAGCATGTGAGAGAGGTAAGAAAAAAACTCTAAGGAAGCAGTAAATGAAAGTCTTAGCGTAATTTCATTAGCACACAGGGTATTACTTAGGATGCATAAACACAGAAGCACATTCGTCCCGCAGTTCTGATAATCCCATCTCATTCCACAATGCTCAGTTCCCCGAGAGCCAATGTCTAATCATTGGTACCGACGGCTCTCACGTGAAGTCTTTGAAACCTGCCGGTTACTGTGTCTCATCACTTAGCCTAACTGTATGAATTAAATACAGGGATCTTGTAAGAGAGAATACTTTCAAGCTCTGCTATAGATTAAACAGGAAGAATGTTCATGAAAAGCTCCAAAAGGGGCAGACTAAAAAATAGCTTAACTTTGCTTTCAGATAGAATTGGGCATTTTTAGGGTGGTGGGCTTTCACCACGTGTTTTCAAAATGAAAAGATGGCAGAGGATGCGACTCAGTGTGTGTGGGAACCCGTGTTCTAGCTGTAACTCTGAGATGGGAAGTAGGTTATGTTGCTTTATCAGGTTGGGAAGAGAGTTTTAAAAAATGATGATGCCAACAAAAACATGGGGATGTGGCCCTTGTACACTCTGCAACTCTGGAGAGCAGTTTGATAGGCAGGCCTTTTGTCCAGGAGTTCTAGACTCTGTCAGTTTGTCTTATAAAAAGAACTTGCACACTTCCCGGAAGATATATTTGAGAAAGTTTATTGAAGTGAGTTCTGTAATAGCAAGAAAAGGGTAGTAGCCTTGATGGACAACGGGTTTTTATCAGTGTCAGCACATCCAGTGTGGAAAGATGGTGATGCAGATGAGGAAAAGTGCCTATGGCTATGATCAATGGAAAATATTACACAAAAGTTCCTTTTTCTTGGTACTTAAAGGTACAAGTGAAGAGTCGATTATAGGCTGGTGATGGTGCAGCCTTTAATCTCAGCATTTGGCGGGCAGAGGCAGGCAGATCTCTGAGATTGATGCCAGCTTGGTCTACAGAGTAAGTTCCAGGATAACCAGGACTAGATAGAGAAATCCTGTCTTGAACACAAAAGGAAACAAAAACCAAACCACAACCACCAACAAAAGCAACAAAATTGAAAAAAAAAAAAGAGTTTATTACAATGCTAGTAAACCTTGAATTAATACTGGTATATTTCTCCATATTTCTTTATACATACAATTAGGATATGCTAATTCTTAAAACTAAAATCTTTTAAATATTCATCACACACAAAGAACAATTTCTTTCCAGCTCACAGGCTTTCTCTGGTTAGCCCACCATGATACTGCGACTCTGGAGGTGTCTTCCTGCTTCTGCCTTTTCCTTAGGTTGGCTGTGTGGGGATTAGGTTACTTTCTCACTGCTCTGACCATATAGCTAACAAGAGGGCATTTTAGGAGAGGAAGGGATTGTTTTGACTTATACTCTGAGGAAACAGTTCATGGTGAGTTAGCCGTCGCTGCAGGAGTGTGAGGCTGCTGGCCATATTGTGTCTGCAGTCAGAAGCAGGGAGAGGAGAGAGTGGGCTTCGGTTATAGTCTCAGGGCTTGTCTCTAGTCGCTCCCTTCCTCTAGCAAAGCTCTGTTCCCTGAAGGTTCTTCCACTTTGCAGAACAGCATCACTTGCCACGGACCTTGTGTTCATGTGTCATTCCGATTTTTAATCTCCTGTTGTTTCCAAGTCCTTTCCCTTGATTGCTGTGTTAACTCTTTTCCCCCTGCTCTGCTTGCTGGGCACAAGCAACCCTGGAACTGGACATAGCAAAGCAACGCTGTTCTAGATAGGGCTCCGTGCTTCCGTGGCCAGGCCCCAGCTTCTTACTGTGCTAACGTTCTCGCTCAGGTGTTTTTCCAAAAACTTGGGTAGTTTTTCCAAAATGGCAATCAGAGGCCCAGAATCCTACTATTTTATGACTCTACTGAGGCCTTCATATGACCTAGTTAGGCATAGCCTAAAGGCATGTCTTTTTTTCAGCCAACTGCAAAAGGAAAAGCAATAGAAGATCACAAATGCAGATTTTAATGAAGAAATTTTAATGAGCAAGGCCCAGTTCTGCTGTTTAGAACCTAATCATAGGCTGTGATAGTTCTAATGACAATCACCCCCCACCCCCACCCCCTGCCAGCCTCCTATGTTTGAATACTTAGTCCCCCGTTGGTGAAAATGTTTGGACGAAACCAAGGAGCTGTGGCCCTGTTAAAAGAGGGCTGTTCCTACTGTGCTTCTCTCTGGTTTTTGCTTGTGGATCCAAATGTGACCTCTCAAACTGTTGCTGCCCCACTGTGGACTCTGATACTCTGAAACCGTAAGTCCGCAAATGCTCTTTAAAAAAGTTTTATTTATCTATTTATTTATTCAATGTATATGAATACACCGTAGATGCATTTTTTAATAATTTGCCTTGGTCATAATGTTTTCTCATAGCAACCAAAATTTACTAAGGCACCTGGCTATGCCCAACTGGAGAAAATACCTGGGAAATACAGCCTGGCTCTGAACCTTGTACAAGAGAAAGCAAATTTTATAAACATGAATACTGTTTGTCTTGAAGGCAGAAGCCCAGATCCTTGCTTCAGTCTCAGATAAATAACTTTATTACTTCACTATTTATCTGTTGGTTTCAAAGAACAAGTGCAAGTCAGCGGGCATAACAGTTTGAGTGCATGATAGTGTAGAGTTTGAGCCTGTGCACACAATCAAGTTTGAGCCAGTGCACACAAGCAAGTGTCATAAACTGAACACAGGAGCTTGGTTTACTCATTTCACTGTTTTATGTATATTTTAAAGGTTTGTTTGTGTATGAGTGTTTGCCTGCACCTCTGCATGTACCTCATGTGTGCACCCGGTGCCTTTGAGGGTCAGAAGAAGGTCATCGATCACTTGAAACCAGAGTTATTATAGATGGTTTTAAGTTGCTGTCTGAGTGCTGGAAGAGGAAGCCAGGTCCTCTACAGGAGCAGCAAACGTTCTTAACTACAGAACTATCTATTCATCCCGTTTTTTAATAATCTGTAGAATTACTTGATTGACGACTTTGACCCGACATTGACTAACAGCATCCTGTGAGCCAAATTTGGCCAGCTGGCAATTTTAGAAAAAAATTTTATTGGAACATAGCTATGTTTAATAGTGAACATATTTTCTATGGCTGTCTTTGCTTTACATTGACGATTGATTGCCACAGGAACCACACAGACTGGCTCACCTAGAACTCTGGTTTTCTGATTCTTTACAAAAAGCATTTGCTAACCTTTGTATTAGACACAAGTGTGTGAGGGTTTATGTGCTTGGTCTTTAGGGCAATGTCTGAGATACAGCTCAGGAATCTCCAGTGAAGGGCTAAAATACCTTTGTGGACCTCAGACATTATGCAGGTGGGAGGTAATCTTAATCAAAAGATGTTTCTCACTGGTATGAATGAGCACTGTGACTTTACTGTACTCTAAATAGCCAAGTAGCCAAGACAATCAGGCATCCACGTTCAACAACCACGGCCAAATCCCTTCTATCATATTGGCTGTGCCAGACTCATTGTGAGCCTGCTTTATTTTGCAATTGGAACCATTCTCTGACTGTATGGTACGTCACTATGGTGACTGAGGCATCGGTGATGGCAGGAATAAGATACGGAGTGAAAAGCAGGTGGCAGAGGCATCCTTCGTACTGCAAGTAAATTGTCCGAGTAACCTTTGCTTCCGAATTCACACAGCCGGACTCTACTAGTTTGAGCATATAAGAGTCAGAACAATAACGGTAAGAACTTGATAGTTCTTCCTCTACTGTTGGGCAAACTGAGAGCTTGTATCAACCAACAGTAAGACATATGATCTAAAGGATGTCCACTGAGCTAACGTTTACTGACTCACTAGGAACTGTTTAGGTATCATTGTATTGAGCACCAAAGATAAATAAGCCCCGGACCCTGCTTGATTAAGGGAGGTACAGTTTAGTGGGAGAAGATACCAAGTCATGTGCAGACTCTTGTCTTTCCAGAGATATGGTCTTGCTAGGAGATTCTATTTGTGCTGTGTATGTGTTTGTATGTGGGTGCTATGTATGTGTTTGTATGTGGGTGCTGTGTATGTGTTCGTATGTGGGTGCTGTGTATGTGTTTGTACATGTGGGGACAAAGAGTCTCCCTCTATTACTTTCCACCTTAGGTTTGGAGACCATCTCTTGCTGAATGTGGGATCTACCAGCTGGCTAGATTGCCTGTCTAGCACGTCCTTAGACTCCTCCTGTCCCCACTTCCTAGAGCTGGAGTTGCAGAGAGGACCTCCTTCCCTAGGTTTTTACATGGCTGCTTAGAAATCCAAAGTTCTGTTCTCCAGCTTGTGCGGCACACACTTTACCCTCGGGGTGACCTCCCCAGCCCTGGAGATGGTATTTATAAGGACATTAATATCTGAAACAGTAGCTTCATCCCCTTTGTCCAGTACTCGGCTGGGGTGGGGTGTAGGAAAAGATGAAAAGGTTTTAACAATTAACTACTGCTAGAACTGGGTCAAGATTTACTTTTCCATTCACATTGTTTGTTACCCAAATGTAGCCAGAAATGCACTTGTCCAAGTGGATTAAATCACGGGTTATGGAAGACCTGCTTTTGAAGATCTGCTCAGTAAACACTATAGTAGTTTATTTTGCGTGTCTCTTTTAGTTTTATGAGGACAGAGGAGACAACGATGTGTGTCAGACATTCTTCCTAGAGTCTTGCTGTTCCTGAGAAAATGGCAGAGCAGAAATACTGTTTAATTCCATTTCGTGTTTCTACGTCTACACCAGTGCCCCGTGTGCAGTTTATGCTCAGTGATTGTTCTTGGTAAAACATTGGGCATTTTCTATTGGAAGCAAAGGTTTAGTATATCTGTTAGCCACGGAAAAGCAAAAGATGTGTGGACAAAGCCGATATAAACGCAGAAGGCAAAGATAACCAATGGAGTTCTCCTTGGAGCTAAGGGAATTGGATGCATTGCTTTCTCCATTGCTGTTAACTCCTTGTTTTTGTTTTGGGTGGAGGATCAAATAGATGTGGAGATTAGGCTTGTACATGTAGTTTTTAAATTTTAGATGTAGATTCTTCAATTCCAATTCCTTTCCCTTTTGTGAGCTTGTCCAATCAGAAGTTTCAGGAAGTTTGTCTGGACTGTGCAGGCGATGGGTCTCCTTCTCAGGAAGCAGAAGGCTGCAGCACTAGCTCAGGACAACTACTGGGATTTTCCTCCAGTTTCTGCTCATTCGCAGAAGGGTCTCTACATTGCCAGACTGTTAAGGCCTCGCTAACCTTAGGTCTGTACACTGCCCCATACTGAGGGCAGCCCAGGAAGGGGGTGGGAGTGTTTGCTTCTTAAGACTTGCTCCTCAGCTCTGCTGGCAGGATGGCTAAGCGGGTGAAAGCTCGGGCTGTCCAGCCTGATGTACTGAGTTCCATGTGTGAGAATCACATGGTAGAATCTGTCAGACGGAACCCTGAGCGGCCTTGGCTTCGTTATGAGACATCTCAAAAGTGGAATTCAACCCTAACTATATTGATACTCACTCAGGTTTGTTCCCATCTCTGTAAGTTGTCTGTCTTGCTTTGGGAAGTGGTCATAAATAATGAACAAGTCAGGAAAGCCAAGTGTGGTGGATGTGCTGGACACACGCCGTTTTCCCCTCCTCTGTTTAGACGGTCTGGAGACGTGTTTATTAATAGCAAACATGGATGCTGTTACCCCTTCTCCCTTTAAATTTTCTGCCTTAAAGCATGTTCTCTTTTAGATAAGAGAAGAAACAGTCACTGAAGGATTTGATATAGCAGGCGAAGGGCTAGCTTTGGAGGAGTCAAGTAACAGAACGCAGAGCTGAGGCTCAGAACCCCAATGCAAGAGGACTTCGATGACTAGCTTCTAGCCTTTGAAACTTCCCTTTGGCTGCACTCCATCTTCACGATGGGCTGACCAAAAGCCTTCCTCATGTTCCAAGATGGACCTGCTTCTACACCCAAATGAGGAGTTTTTTACCTGAGGCTCTAATCAGCCTCTCTCTGCCTGAACCCCGTTATTGAATCGAGGTCTTTAGTTTCTTAGCTAGAAACTAACTTGGCTGTTCTGAGTGAGCTATTCCGTTGTAGAGATTTTTGGTTAGCCAGGGTTCTGGTACAGTGTTTGAAGATGTGCTCCACATTCCACTGTGGGCAGTATGGACAGAGTGGGCAGAGAGTGGTACCCACTACTCTCTAACAGGGCAGGTCTCCATCTGGGATTGTATTTAAAGCTTCAGACTGGCAGGCAAGGATCTGGCTATATGGGATGTTTTCTTCAGATCACAGCAGACTTTATTATTCAGTACATTTCATAAGAAATTCAATTACCTATGAAGTCACCCCAGGGAGGTCATTCATCCATAGGTACACAGGAAAAGAAAATTGTCAATTTCTTTCCCAAAAAGGGATTCCTCTTAAAGGAGCCTGTTGATTTTCTTCTGACAAATGCAAAAATCTAAATGTACAAAGATGAAGCAAAACTCAAG
Source organism: Micromys minutus (assembly GCF_963924665.1). Lineage (NCBI taxonomy): Eukaryota > Metazoa > Chordata > Mammalia > Rodentia > Muridae > Micromys > Micromys minutus. The sequence continues at coordinate 2,485,379 of NC_137973.1, read as the reverse complement.
AGACCAATAAGAGGAAATGCAGAGGATTATTCCCAGCCATACAGGAGTGAAAATAAGTTAGCTGCTGCTCAGGCACAGCTGTAGTTAGATCTCTTCAGTACTAGGACAGTAAGAAGAAGTGAACCTCCTCAGAGGTAGAAATAGCTTTCTTTCTCTGTGCATTCTAGCTCTTCCATTTAGGGCTGAATGCACTCTGGGTTTCCAGCCTTTGTGCCGGACCCACCATGGCCACCACCCAGCCAGAGAGAGCCGTGTTGTCGTCTTAGTCTCAGATCCCTTCCAGGCCTTCTGCACTCAGTACGTGAGGGTTTTCTCTGAGAGCCAGCTCAGTGAAAGAACCGGTTGGCAAAAGAAGCTGCAGACTTGAGAAATTCAGTTCCGTGCACTGGAGGATCCGGGTAGTTGTGGGTGTGCTGGTTTGGGAATGTGTAGGTGTGCTAGTGACATACAGGGAACAGCATTTGTCATACCTATACCTCAGCTCGAGATGTCCAATCTCGTGTGGCTTCCTCATCTGTAGGTATAGGTACTGAGTCTAAATTACAGAACTTTCCAAGTTAAATAAGAGAAAAAACAGGGGGGGACTTGGTAACACCAGTGTTGAGTAAAGCAGAAGTTCCAATCTCTTCTTTAAGAGCTTGCATGCATCTCTCTCTCTCATTACATAAGAGTGCAGATGACCCAGGGGGCCAGACACTATGGCAAGTCCGCTGGAGCTAAAATTACAGGTGGTAGTGGACCACTTTATGCGGACACTGGTAACTGAACTCAGTACTTCTGTAAGAACAGTGCACCCTGTTGACTGCTGAGCCACACCTTCAGTCCAAGATTCCTTTTCTTACTGATTGATACCGAAGAGGCTTAGGAAGCTTTGGACATATCTTCTTTGGCATGTGATCTGGAGCTATAAGTGAATCTCCTGAGATTAGATGACTCTTTGATGAGACAAAGCCCAGGACTACGATGAACTGGGCATGGAAATATGCCTGCTGACTTTCAAAGCCATTGCTTCATTATTACACAGAGATGCTTGGCTTCTAGTGACTGCTGACTGGTGATGTGACAACTGGTGTGACAGCCAGAGAGACAGCTTTGTCTTTGTCTCCGAATAGGATACTGATTCTTTGAGCTTTCACTCATCTCCAGCAGCTAAGTTGGTTTTACAGTCTGTTGGGTAATGATGTTTTCAAAGTCAGATTAACTTCTTAATTACAACTGAAGGGGAAGTCGTAATGAAAACTGGGATGGGTTTTGGCAGTGAGCCAGGGAGGAATACTGCAGTTTAAGGTGTGTCTAGCTCTTTGCACATATGAAATGCATCCTGATCTGTAAGGTTATTTGAACACTGGTTCAGGATAGACTGAGGCAGTTGGATTGAAGATTAATAGAATTGGATCATAGCAATCAGTTAACAATGCTTAATATTTGTGTGTCTGTGTGAATGTTAATGGTGTGCTTGTTAATGGAAGCAGGAAGGGTTAGATTCCCTGGAGTTGGAGTTACAGGTAGATGCAGGTGCTGGGACTGAGCTCAGCCCCTCTGCAAGTTCTCTTAAACACTCAATCACCGCTCTGGCCCAGAAATAAGCTTCTTTAGTAGGAATTTTACCTTTGTTCTTTTTTGAAATGGAGTCTCAAGCTGGCCTTGAAAATGCAAAAGTAGCTGAGGATGACCTTGAACCTCTGGTCTTTGGGCTTCCACCTCCCAGTTGCTGGATTACAGATGTGTACCACCATGTCCAGCTGCAAATTTCATTTTTTTTTTTTAGTAGATTCTTTGCTCTGTGAATAATTCATACTCTTCTGGCAAAGCTCATGGACTAGATCAACAGTGAGGAGAGTCTGTTAGCTCCTCAGTAAGTACAGTTTCAGCTTTTATAATACAATAAATACTTCCTAAATAAATTGCTAGCCCTAAGGTTAAGCACTATGATTTTTGGCTGTTTCTAGTACTAGCTTAGGATGGGTCCTCCCTGGTATTAAGTAGTTTGTTTTCTCACGGACCCGTCCCAGTCATTATTCAAGACTAAAGGAAGGAAGTTTGTTCACTTGAGAGTGTTCTTATGTGCAGTTCACATTTCTTCAGTAACCTGTTCTGTGAACTCAAATTCCCTGCATGTCTTTCTATGTTTTGCTTTGTTTTTGTTTTTTGTTTTTTGTTTTTGTTTTTTTTTTTTTTTTTGTAAATTCTCCTCTTTTGTTTTAGAGTCTGGAAAATATTTTCAGGTAACAAGCTGAAGCATACACGAGGCTCTGTAATTTGATTTCCTCTTCAGAAAATACAGATATCAAGTCTTAAAACTATGGTTTCATTTATACCATCCAGTAATTTTGTTTCAGTTGAGTTATTCCATGTTGATCATAGCAGATGATTTATTTCCTCTATATTCTTATCTGTTCATTTTTTTTCTGTGTATTTAGAGATCAGATCCTTCAGCTGTAGAAGAAATATTGCGTTAAAAATGTATACCATTGCTGGTTTTTCATATGAGATATTTCTCTGACATTGTATCTTCAGGTTAAGTAAGATGCTAGCTTTGTATAGGGGATTTATATGTGCACATGGGTATACCTACCCACAACTAGTCATTGATTTTTTTTCTTTCTGTGTAGTGGAGGAGATCAAACCTTTGGCAAAGGCAAGCACTGTGCCTCTGAGCTACAGCCCCTGGCCAATTTCAATTTTATTGAACTAAAGACTCACAATGGTATTAAAATCTTGAAGACCCTTCCAGTATTTCTGGAGATAATTACACAGTTTTCCTTTTATGTAGGTGTCTCGTAAGTAATGAATTGCATTAACAGATTGCTCAGAAAAGAAACATTTTTTATGTTTGGTAGAAGTTTCAGTAGTTAGTGTGCTGGTACTCTGTGTGCTGTTGGCAGGCGTGAATGCTTGTATTTGTGTGCATGGGAATATATACACACACCTAGCAGTAACATTCATGAGTAAGGTTTGTAAGTAGTTATCTCTTTTCTAATCTGTTATGAAACCAGGATTATATTGGCTTCACAAGAAGAATGGCAGTTTATGCTTTTCCTAGGTTCTGAAGCAATATAAATTGTGTGCAAGTAGCTTAGGGCTCATCTGTTCTCTGAAGATTTGGTTGAATTTTCCCCTAAAAACACATTAGTAGGAAGCATTTTTAGCTGAGGATAATAGTCTCCATTTCGCTGTCTTATGAAAATGTTCCAGATAATCTTCATTGGAGTCAAGGAGGGATATAATTTTAAAAAATCATCCCTTTATGTAGATTTTCACTATATTTGAGTTTATGAAAGATTATCTTTTGATATTTAAAATGTAAGTTTTATTTCAGTGCTGCATTTTTGTTAGGTTTGTGTTCTTTTTCATTTTATTCTCAGTTTGTTAGTATCCCCCCTTTCTTTTACGTTATTGGTTTTCCTCTCAAGAATATGAATTTCAAGTTTACTTCATCATTTTACTCTTGGTTTTGACTTTTATCTTTGATTTCTTTTTGTAAGCTCTCTTGGTTTCCTAATCTTCTGGATGTGATGCTTTCGCTTTGGGAAACACTTGTATTCTACCACCCCTGAGTTTCCACTCTTTATATGCTTTCTCTGAAATGATTGTGCCCGTTTCCTGAAGTTGGTTTTGCTGGTGTAGACTTTATTACTTGTATATGAGATGAAATTTGTATTATTTCTTGAAAAGTATTTTTGTTTTGGCTATTTATCTATTTATCTATCTATCTATCTATCTGTCTGTCTGTCTGTCTGTCTGTCTGTCTGTCTGTGGTGTGTGTGTGTGTGTGTGTGTGTGTGTGTGTGTGTATGTGATATGGGGGTGTGCATGTGATGAAGTTGCCTAAAGAGGCCAGAAGATTTCCCGGGAGCTAGAGTGATAGATGGTTGTGAGCCACTATGTGGGTGCTGGGAATCACACTAGGGTTCTCTGGAGGAGTAATATGTGCTCTTATCTTCTAAGCCATCTCTTCATTCCCAATTTTTAGTATTCTTGAGCTAAGGTTATACCCTGGGTATGTTTTACAAATAGTTTTATTTACTTTGTTTTGGTGCATGTTTAGGAAGATCGGGATTCAGGCCTCTCATACTCCATGATGACTCTAAAAGTGAAAGATTAATCTAATAAAACAAAAATTCTAAAACATAAAGTGACTTGAGCTAAATACTTTAGCTGGAATCTAAAGGTGAACATTTTACATTCAAAGGTCCCTAAAGACCTTGGTAGTGGGTGACTTTCCTGTAGCCGCTGAGTGAACAAATGGACTGAAGAAAGGGAGACTAGTAGGGAGAGACAGACAACTGGATTCGAGGAATTTTCTCTGTAAGACACAGCATCGTGGCGTAAGGACTAGATAGGGGAAGGCTGTAGAGATGAAAATATTGTTCAAGAGACAGGTTTTGCTCTGTAGCTTCTTGACTGTTCATAGGCACCAACGTACTGTCGCTACGTGTGGCACAAACCTGAACTTCTTTCCGGGATCAAGGCACCCTTCTGCCTTAGTTGTCTGAGGCACTGGAACGACAGATGTCTACTGCTATTTAAAAAAATCTTAATTTTTTGAAAAGAGTGTTAGAAGTTTTAGAGGGACTCCTATTAACTTATTTGAAGACTTGTGGATAATATGGTAAAAGGAAACAAGCAGGTGCAGGAAGATCAGGAAGCAGGGTGTGTAAGTATAGATAAAAGAGAGCACACCTGTCGTCTGTGTGAGAAGGATAGTGGCGGTATGAGGGGATGATGTCTGTGTGAGAAGGATAGTGGCGGTATGAGGGGATGATGCGATTAGACGTTGTTGCCTATACAGTGGGGAAGAGACGATGGGAATGAGTGCTCATTTGAAGGGTGTAAAGATAAATACAAATCGAATCTTGGTCCCATGTTTTGTGCAGATGCAGAGATATGGAGCAGAGGAAGTAACATGGATCAGGGAGAGTGGGATGAAGCTGAGTACACGTGTGAAATCATGGAGCCGTCGCTAGTGGGGGCCGTAGCTTTTGGACAGTTAAACAATGCCAACCTCGGGCTAGTTTGGTAGCTCAGGGACCGAGGCGCTTGCTGCCGAGCCTGATGACCCAAGTTTAACTTCAGGAATGCATCTGGGAGAAAGAGAGGACTGACTCTGAACTGTCCTTTGACCTTCACAAGTACACTGTAGTGCATGTTTGCAAATGTACACACACACACACACACACACACACACACACACACACACCTACGTGTATGCGCATACACAAATGCTTTCACAACACATTCATTTAAAAAGAGAAAAAGGCAAAGAGTGGATCTTCCCCATTGGGGCTAGATAATTAGAATACTGGAGGAAGAAAAAGAAAAACAAGAAATGAGGAGGAACATTGAAGTGGAGTCTGAAAACATGATTCAGCTAACAGCAAGTGTATTATTAAAGATGTAGAGTGGGGACCATGACAGCAGGAAGCTGGGCTGAGGGAAGCTGCTTTAAATGAAGCGGTAATGGAACAGCCAGAGCACGGAGCATCATCCAATTCTGAATCAGCATCAGGGATTCGGGTCAGTGGGGAGGGGGAGCTGGGTTACTTCATTCATCAACGAGTGAAGTCAATCACGTGCTTCGTAACTGCAGCGAGGCAAGGTGTAGTGGAAGTTTCAGTGGAGGGTGCACCTTTGTTTCCATGGGTGAGGAGAGTGGTCTCAGAGCGGAGCAGGGAAGCCATCTAAGTAAGATAAAGCAAGGACGCTTTCCTCAACCGCACCAGCATCCTGTACTCCATTCGGTATCAGGGAGCCCAGTGCTACAGTCCAGGAAATTAATAACCTTAGAATTATAAGACCGTGTTTAAAGTAGGCCTGTGAAATATTAGTGCATTAAAACAGGAGCTCTAAAATCAAAATGGAATGGTTTTTTTTTTGTTTTGTTTTGTTTTGTTTTGTTTTTCTAATCTGAGAATGTGTTCTAACTGCTTTAATTGTGGGTAGATTTTTTTTTTTTTATTTTATGATGCTGGAGAACTCGGTGCTAGTAATCTGGGCCCAGCCATCTATAACCGATACCACCTTCTTTTATGCATCAGACAAATGGTGCAAGATGGGATATACATCAGTAGCAAGCTCTCCACTGATCTGGTCTGAGTTTAACACACTGCTTTGTACATGGTACAGCTCCTTGACGGATGAAGCGGCTTGAATGATTAATGTTAAGTGACTTCCTATGACTGACTTTCCCGGAGTCCTAGGAAAAATGAGAGTAGCGCTAAGGTAGGTCAAGAGCCAAATGAACTCTGATGCCTGAGACTTTGTTTTGCCCTCCTGCACACCCAGTCTAATTGATCACTGTGCTCACCAGGCAGTCAAATGAATAAGCTTGCTCTTCTTGCTTAACTGCATGGTCCCAAAGGCACTGAGGTACAATTTACATGTTTTTAGAGATTCCTGGAGAGAGAGCCTTGGGAGTTAGGATTTGAAAAATGAAAGTCAGAAGATATTTGGAGTTTTCTTTTATTTTCTTCAGGATAAGCATTTTATCTCTGAGAACAACTTCAGAGAAAATGATTGAAATATCTAATCTGGCTCTAAATAAAACTGGAAAAAGGAGGTAGGGGCTTCTTCTATTGCTGTTCGTAAAAGGCTGGAGATGCTAATTTCCTACTGAAACACAAACTGGTCCTGAAGCGGATGGAACAGAGATAAAATATGTTTACTTCCCACTGTTCTTTCTTGATAACATTAAGCTCAGATATTTTTTTCATGTTGCTGTATTATTAAAAACAATAATATTAGTGTGTACTTATTAGAACACTTAAGAGGAAGAAGCATAAAATGTAAATGTTCACAAATCTTCCTCCATGTACCTTAAAAAATGAAAACATTTTTATAGTCTATGTCTAACTCATTTGCTTTCTTTCCTTCCCTTACCATGCACATTTATGCACACATCGGCTCTATCCTAAGGAAGAATATTTTCAATGTGAAGAAACACACAAGCCCTCCCATGTCTGCCCCTCCCATCCCCTTCAAATGTATAGGCTTTTTTTCTTCAATGTTACTGTTGCACGTTCGGCATGCCTTAGCTGTCGGTAGTTCTCCTGCAGCGGTGGGCCCCTTAGAAACCCTGTTCCACATTAGCATGTCTGTTACTGCTGTCTTATTCTGGGCTTGCTCAGGCAGCCATATTGTTGAAGTATTATGGGTGAAGCTTCCCCGACATTTCTAGGAGAGAAAGTCTCACAGCCCATTTCCTGGTCCTCTGGCTCGTAATAGTCTTCTCCCTCTTCTGTGACGCTCCTTGAGCCTTATGTGTAGATTGTGTTTAGATGTATCCGTCATCAGTTGTTCTGTGCCCCTTAATTAGGTGTGGTATTCTGTAATGGTCTCTATCTGTTGCAAAGGGAAACTTCTTTGACGAGGGGTAAGAGCTGCACTTCTCTGAGAGCACCAGGCTAAGTCTTTAGAATACAATTCAGCATTATGATGCTTTAGCAAAATGGCCGTTGTAGATTCTTTTCTAATTGGTGTTGATGCTATTTTTCATTCTTGTTTGACTTGTGTTTTTGGTTGGAGTATCTCCCAGATTCTTCACTGAAGCTTTTCTTTAGTTTTCTAACCATCATCATTGTCAGCACCATCATCATTTGCCATCACCTTCACTACCTCTACCGCATCATCATCATCATCATCATTTTCTTTTTATTCCAGGGCAGATCACTTTCCAGACACACTTCTTACCTGGCATCTTCCTCTATAGCTACAAAGTATTGTCCGCTAGTGTGCACAGCCCTGCACTACACTTTAACCTTAAGACCACAGGCGATGTGCTTTCAAGCCAGCAAGGGACATGTTGGCTGTGCAGACAGTTTCAAAATTGCCAGTATTGCTTCAATTGGACTGCCTTCTTAGCTTGTTACTTTGACCTCAACAATGAATAATTTGCCCTCGGCCCCTGGTCCCTAAGCTAACTTTTCTTAATAATAACAGATGCTCAATTTCACCATTATCCACCTTATAGTGATAAACTTTGTGGGCCTTCAGTTTACACAACCAAAAAGATATTCTGGGTCCTCAGAGGGCTCGTGTTTATTCAGTCTTCCATGACCGGGGGCATACACTTCTGTATGGGGAAGCTGGGTGGAGATAGTTGTGTATACTCCTCAGAACAGACTCGTGCCAGAGGCCTGAGTTATTTTAATCACAGTATTATGCAGCTGCAGAGGGCAGTGGAGGGAAGGCTGGAACTGCCAGCTGGGGGCTTCCTGGTGTCACCCTTCAGGCAGCTTCAGGCACATCTCTTAATCAAGGTTAAAGACCGCTGCTTGAATCACTATCCAGTGAGTGAGTTCATGAGTACCACAGGTCTGTTCTAGTTGAATCTCTCCTTGTGAGCTCCCAGCTCCAACTGTGTCTTAGCCCAACTCTTGCCTTCCTAAACCAAAACCAGGGAAATATTAACTCATAAAAAAGGCCACTGTAGGGCTGATCCCATTGCTACATTGTCAGAATGCTTTTCTAGTGTCGTCCCCAGCACTTCATGAACTGGGGTTGATGCCCACACCTGTAGTCCCTGCCCTTTTAAAGTAGAGGCAGGAAGTTCAGGGATATTCTTGGCTACAAAAATGAGCTTGAAGTCAGCCTGGGATAGAGATCTTGTTTCTAATGCCAGTCAACCAACTGGTCCACCTGATATCAACAAAGGTTCAGCTACTCAGGCAGACTCCCTGATTAAAAGGCTTCAGGGAGTTTAGTTGCCTGGTTCAATCCCGTCCTTTCCTCCTGCCCAGTCACAGCATTTCAGCATTGTTGGTCCCTGGTAAGGGACCGTGAGACCCTGTGATTCCCCAGCTGTCTGCTCTTTGGCCTCAGAGCACAGTCTTCAGGCCACTTGTAGAGAGAAGCCTGGGTGGGGTCCATTATCATTTACTTTGTCTTTCTGTCCTGCTGGACATTTTTGTGCCACTGTGACAAATGTTATGACATCCCATTGCCTAGATAGCTGCTTTCTATCACTCATGTGTACCTAGTGGGGCCAGACAGGCATTCTGTCTTGCACATTCACTGCGGTATCTTAGCACCCAGGAATAGCCCATATATAGAGTAAGCACCCACTGTTTCATTGAAAAGGAAGAGACTGGCTGTGTCTATGAATAATTGACACTTTGGAAATTTAGGTGTGAGCTGAGCAGGCCTTTCTCCCTGCTGGAAACTTGACATTCACCCCAGGGGGGAGGCCTTTCTTAAGGGGAGAACACCTGCTGGGAAAGACACCAAAACCAGAAGCTAGTGTGCAGTCGGTAGCCCTGCCCAGTGGGTCACACGCACAAGTCCTGTGCAAAGCTATCAGCATTATTCCGTGATGCTATTTCCATTCTTTGTCTTTGGTTTTTGTTTTCTTTTTTAAATCTTGAACCTGAGTTGGCGAAGCGGAAGCTGCTCATTGAGAAATCTTCAATACCACGCCATTGTTTCTCCCTGGGACTGGTTATACTGAAATTTCAAAGCTGTGAATAGAGTCTTGGCTGTAGCAAGGGCTGAAGATTTTACCATGTATACATTATACTCCTTTCCCCACTACCTCCAGGAGTCACATGTTCATACCTTCCAGGTTTGCAAGGAGAACTCTTAGCAATTTTCTTCTATGAATGTAGTGTCAGAATCTAAGGGAGGAAGGAAAGCCTGCTGGTAAGTGTTGGACAGTCTTGACAGCGGATCGTGATGCTGGGAAGTCCTTGGCATGTGTCCTGTGCCTGTGCACTCTTATCTTCAGATTCACTCTAATATTTCATCTTAGATTAAAAAATATTTATTGTTTGAAAGGCTTTTGAGGAAATTATAGTTTTTGAGGGAGGGTACAGTACAGATTTAAGTGTTTGTCAGGCATTAATTAAAATCTTTCCCCAGCAAAGTGTCTCTGGGTGTGCTCACCTGGGGCCTCTGCACGCTGGCTTTTCCTAAGCTCTCTCTGTTTACCTTTTGTTCTGTCTGCCTCCTAAATCGACTACTTTGTTGGCGTGCAACAAAAATGTAATTTCCTATTACTTGTGTCCTTTGATCTGTGTAAAAGATTCCTAATTTGGAAGAACAAACTTCAGGAAATGTGTGTGGGCTTGATAGAGCTGTCCCCAGGAATATTTTTATTAGGATGCCATGGAGTGAGGGAGACACAGGTCTTTCATCCCGAAACTGTTAAGTTGCACGTAGGGAGTCCTTTAAATGGAGGACAAATGCTTGTTTTTGTGGCAGAGGAGTGCATTCATTTTGTATTTTGACTCTTAGGTTAAGATTTCATGCATTTTTTATTAGCTGTGCTTTTATATCCCTAGCCTACTGCATAGGAAAAGCAGAATGTGTTTGGCTCTGGGTGATACAGTATTTACACAGAATTGTTTGATTCTGTGGGAGAAGAGCTAGAAATCAAGAACGAAGGTGACAGTTTCATACAACCTCAAATCTTGTCTCTGTCAGTGTTTGTTTGTCTCGTTGACACATCTGTTTATTAGAAATGGGTCACCAAGCCTAGTCAGCATCCAGCTTGGGTGGACTTTTCTCAGGGAAGGGTGTCAGAGAATTTGTAGATGTATTTCAAAGCCATTGTAGATGGGCTCATTGCTTCAGTGAGATACTTTCTCAAAACCCAGGGAGCCTGGCAAAATAATAGCCAGGGGTGTCACAGATTTACAGCAGAGAGAAAGAAAGAGGGGGAGGGAACATATGAGCAAATATGAAGCTGGCTAGCAAGAAGGGTTTGCTCAGCGCTGCTGAAGGGTTTCTATTCCTGTCTTAGCCTCTTTTCTCCAGCATTGGTAACTTTACTCTCCAGGTTTTGTGGAGGGTAGTCAAGGTAAAAGGCAAGCTAGTATTAGGAAGATATTTGTCTCAAGAATTTTGAGGTGATTCCAAATATGGAGGTGCAGTTTCGAGTTCCATTAAAAGGTAAGCTAAACATTTTAAAAAGATTTAAGCATAAGAATCCAAAGACTGGAGTTCCATGTTGGGAGGCGAGAGATAAGAAAGGACATTACGAGTACAGGATGCCATTTAACGGGCCAGAGTGATGCTCAGGAGTATGGACAGAGAGGGAGGGCCTCTGGAGAAGCAGCACAGCAGGGGGAATGGAGGCATTTGGTGACTTGCCCTTACTGGCTGGGCCATGATTGGTGGGTGATAAGTTGCCCATGTGGGTGGGAGACCAATGATTTCTTTCATTTTTCATGTTTTATTTTATGTTTTTAATTTTTAATTGGAGCCTGGATGGATGGTTTGGTGGCTTGAGTATGTTTGGCCCATGGGAAGTGACACTATTAGGTGTGGCAATGTTGGAGTAGATATGGCCTTGTTCGAGGCCTTGTGTCACCGCCCAGTGTGAAAAGGGTGCTTTCTCCTGGCTGCCTGTAGAAGAGACAGTTTCCTTCTGGCTGTTCTGGGATCAAAATGTAGAACTTCCAGCTCCTTCTCCAGCACCATGCCTATCTGGATACCGCCATGCTTCCTGCCATGATGATAATGGACTGAACCTCTGAAAGTGTGAGCCAGCCCCAATTAAATGTTCTTTATGAGTTGCCTTTGTCATGGTGTCTTTTTATAGCAATAGGAACCCTTACTAAGACAGATAGACTTTTCCAGGGTTGGCCAATACCAAGAGACATCCAAGCTGTTGAGAGTAAACCAACTTTTCACATGCAAGGTCTATGTGGCCTGTGTGTCTCTGCTCAGGCAGAACCATTCACAGGAGCCCTGCTGACCTACTGCTGCTACAATGGCTTGTGTTGGATTTTAAATATTTGTTTTTACTTATTAATGAGTCTCTGGGTAAGAACCTTGAGAGGACACATCCCTGGAGCCAGTTATAGGTGGTTGTAAACAACCCCACGAGGATGCTAGAAACCAAATTCTGTCATCTAGAAGAGCTGCAAGCACTGTTAACTGCCGATTGTCTCTGTCTCACAAGCCTTCTACACCCAACCCCCCATTTATCCCAAGACAAGACAGTGTTGATATTTAGCCTGTCTAGCATTATGTAGAGCAGACCAGGCTGTTTTTCAACTCGCAGTGATCCTTCTGCCTCTGCTTTCTGAGCAATGAAGTAACAGGTATATTTTGCTGTAACATGCTCAGCAAAATATACCTGTTACTATTGAAAAGAAAAGAAAGAGCCTGCTTATGTCAATAGAAAAGAAACTATTTGGATATATTTTTGTTGCTGTTCAAATATGGAAGTAGTAATTGAACATATATACATTAGTGATTTCTATGCTACTTTAACAAAATACCTGAAGCAATTGACTTATACAGAGAAGACATTTAGCTTGGCACAAGATTCTGAAGGTTTCGGGCTTCTAATTAAGGGAGCACATTGTGATGAAAGTGTACGGATTGGGGAAAGTGGCTACAGGGTGGCTCACATCCATCTGTGATTCTAGTACCAGGAATCCACTGCCCACTCTGGTTGATACAGATACTAGGCCTGCCTTATTGTATACACACACATGCAAGACACACACCCACACACATAAAATAAAATCTATCTGAAGGAGGAAAAAAAGAAAACATAATGCAAAACAAAATAAAGATGGCTGCCTCTTCTTAGGAGGTGATTTCTAGGATTTCACGGTATGTGAGCTACTGTAGCGGGACATCTCTTTCCCTTTTATGTTCACAGAGATCTAAACACTGTGGAGAGGATTCTTGTATAGAAAGAGGTCTCTACGTGAATGCCACACACTTCCGACAGTTTGGATGAAGGATGTATGCGTGTGTTCTGTTTGGTGTTTGTTGTCTGGGGTACTTTATCACACCAGTTTGTTCTTGTTGCCTGAATATTTTTTTCCCCTTGAACCAGAGAATAAGGGTATTCGGTCCGTTTTCTACATCCAGTTCTGATCTCCTACTTAGTTAAAAAACTTAAATACTTAAAAAAAAAAGTGGGGATAGGGATGGGGTAAAAGGAATGAAGTTAGCATGGAAGACAGTTTATTTAGAGAAGCTTCAGATTCAATCTAAGGGATTTACACCAATAAGGCCTGAGCTCTATTTTCAGAAAATAAAAATGGAGTGAGCCAAAATAAGGGGAGGAAGTTCAAATTTGGTTGAGTTGCTCCAAATCCCCACTGTACAAAATACAGAAAACAGATGCTCTTGGCTGGGTAAATATTCTGATACACTTTTCTTAAATTTCTGTTAACTGTTTTTAACTTGGAATATTCCTCTGCCAAGGATGCCAAACTAGTAGCTCATTGTCAATATTTTGACTAGTTTTTGCTCTGTAAGTGTTTATGGTGATCTTAAGTATAGAAGCACTCTTTTTAGAGCAGAGTTATGGCACACAAAGAATGTTCTGGCCAGCTACTCTTCTCTCCGTGCACACACGGATGGTTTGTCCTACTCTGGTTGGGCTTCTTATGACCTATAATTGAGACACAGAACAACTCCAGGTGCCGCTGGATTGGTGTATTGACTATCACTTGAAGCAGGAAGTCTTGAGCATACATATGTGTGTATGTTTGTGTTTTTAAATTTTTCTGTTTATAAAATTAGAAATCAATAGAAATATTGTGTATTTGTCTAGAACAGTGGTTCTCATGACCCCTTTGGGGCTTTCATATCAGACATCCTGTATATCAGGTGTTTAAAATTCATAACAGTAGCAAAATTGCAGTGATGAAGTAGCAACAAAGATAATTTTATGGTTGGAGATCAGCACATGAAGAACTGTATTAAAGGGGAGAGGCATTAGGAAGGTTGAGATCCACTGTTCTAGAGGGATAGAATTAATATTAAATATGCTGTTTCTTTTTGTCTGTTTGAGACAGGGTCTCACTATTCAGCTCAGACTGGCTAACTTAATCACCACAGCCTCCTGAGTGTTGGGATAAGCACATGCCAGGCCACTTGCCTGGTGACAGTTCTCCTCTTCCTCCTTCTCAATCTTGTTTTAAATTGCTTTTTAGTGTTGAAACACTGACTTTCTTTATGACATTTTTAGTCATGTATATCATTGTTTCCCTTCTTTCTCTGTTTTTCATAATAGAAATAGTGATGTATGGAGATACACCGTGAGACATAAAGTGAGATTTTAACATGTATACAAACTGAGATTGGTTATAAAGAAGAGACTCACATGGTAACAGGCTAAGAGGAGATCCAAGAAAGCTAGTGGTGTAACTTCTAGTCTACTCTCAATGGTCCAGAAAACCAGGATACTGGTGATGTACATTCCAAGGGCAAGACACGAGTATCTCGGCTCAAGTGAATAGTCAGACAGGTTAACAGTTCAACAGAAAGACTCCCAGCATCCCCTGCACTATGACAAGAGAAATAATGACTGGTAGCTTTAGTATTTTTATTACTGTATTAGCATCTTTATTGCTCTTGAAACAGGCAAAAATTGCTTTTGACCCATTGTGTGGTGTGTGTGTGTGTGTGTGGTGAACACACACACACCAGAACCTTCAGACATTGGTAACTATGAGCTAATATTTTATTTGTATTACTGATGGGTTAAACAATATTCATTTCTGGTCTAGAATTTAATAAATTAATAATTAAATGAAAGATTCTCTCTCTTCTCCTTTCTCCCCCTTTTTTTTCCCTTCTTCCTTCCCCATCTCATTTCTTGGTGTTGAGGGCTTCATATGAATTTTCAATTGGCAGAATCAAAGAACTCCAATCTTGAGTTTTGGTGAGGACCGCGTCAGTTTCCAGGTTCATACACAAAGTAGGCCAAGGGCACTGGGGAAATACTGAGTTTGTTACACACAGAGAAATACTAGGGTAAACATTTAAGTCTTTGGAAAAATATGGATCATACTTGAATTATCAATATCATCAGTTAAGAAAACAAGTTGGTAAATGTTGGGCCAGTAAAGTAATTTTAAAGGCATTTGTTTTGCCATTTCTGTTTCAGGTTAAAAATCAGTTTTGAATAACAAAATAACATTTATTTAGTGTATGTTTCTGTTCTAGAAATCAAACTGAAATTATACACAGAGCCTTCATGCCAAATTGAAAGTCAGTTTTAAACATGTTTTCCAAGGATCATGTCAGCTATGTGCTTTAGGAGATGTGTTGAAGTCTCTGTTATTGCCGGGTCTTGATGGTCTCTTTACCCTCCTAACCAGTGCCTCTCCATCTAGCTTCCTATTCTGTCCAACTTGGAAGTATAGAAAGATCCAAATCGAAAAGAATTTAGAAAGATTTTGTAACGTTACCTCTTGACCTTTGGGATTAGATCAAGTACAGAAAGTTTTTCTGGAATTAGTGAAGTGTTGGATTCACTCATTCATGCATAGGTTCACTTTTTGGAATTCCATGAAAGACTCATGTGGCTTGCAGAAACAGGTCCAGACTATCACACTTTCTCCAGCTCCCATTTAGAGCTCTACTCTACCCTACCTTTTGTTATTTAGACGGTTTCGATAATGAGTCATCTCCTGAATCCTAGGCTGGAAGTAGGAGCTGAGACAGTCTAGCTCTGAACCCTGTGCTCTCCTTCGTCTGCCTCGTTCCTCTTTTCTGCAGGTGGCTTTTGCTTTGACTGGCTTTGAAATGGCTACCCACAGCTCCCTGGTGTATATGTTTTCCTTGCCACTGATCATCTGAGACAGAGACTAATTTTACAGGGTCTGCACACATTCATAGAAAAGTTAAGTTGTCGAGCAAGAGAAGAATTACCTCCTGCAATTAGTTCAAGCCTCACGGATGACTCAGGGGTGGTGGGTACTGACTGTGAGAACAGCTTGTAGTTTTGCAAGGTGGGGTTAAGAAAAACCCCACAGTACCTTAATATAGTTCCTATTGCTATAACAAAGTAATTGAAGTAGGTACAACAGTAAGATATCAAAGTTAGGTACTCAGAATAGCTCTTGATTTGGCTTCTGGTGGGAATTTCTTGGTGGGTGGCATCATAGAGGCAGGAGTATATTCAGAAGACATCTCATGGCAAGAGAGCTAGAGAAAGGGAGAGACCTGACTGCTCTTTCATAAATAACCCACAATGACAGGGATGGAGTGCCCACTATTCTCTCATTGCTGGTGATTCCAGTTACTGGGTCACATCTCCATAGCTTAGTGGTTCAGTTATTTCAACACCTTCATCACAAGAGGAGTCGGGCACCATAGTCACACCATGACACAGCAGGGCATGGAGGATGCTCCTAGAGATGTTCTTCCCTTGCTTGCTGTCCCCATCACAGGTCCTTCCTGTTGCCTAGGTACTGTGATCCCAGGTGTCTTCAATAGGCCCGTTCTCCAGTGACAAAGATACTGTGTATATGGGAACCTGAATGCAGCCAGGGATTTTTCAGCTTAGTGGTATATTCTACAGACTTCCCATTTCTGTTCACTTGTCTGATAAATATTCATTAATAATCACTCAGGTTATTTGAGAATATTATAAAATATATATGGTATGCTGTCATGTATAGTTTTAAAGTTGAATCTAAGATTTTAGACGATGTTATGTATTCAAGTGTCAGTTTCTGGCTTTTTCAGGGTCCAAAATCCTTTATTTATTAATCTCTTCTCCCAGACTTTGTTCCCGTATTCTGGCAGGCAGGCGTCCACTCTAGTCATTTGCCTGGATAGATTTCTGTGATGTATTCACCAGCTTTATTGATTCTAGGTAGAAGCAACTAAGGAGGAGGATAGACATGTTTGGAACATAGATATTTTCCAATAGCATTGTTGCATGACATTGCTTTTTTCATTAATTCAATCGCAAGAGACGAATTTTAAGGCAGCTGGGAAGCTGGAGGCCGTAAGATTGTGATCATGGCAGCATGCCCAGATAGTTTCCAGAGTTGGAGGTGGCTCAAAGTTCAGGACTTCCCAAATAAATAATTACACACAGGAAAAAAAAAAAAAAAAAAAAAAAAAAAACGAGAATGATCATGTGCAATTCCAAGATGAAGTCCCAGCTGGCTGCTTCAGGAAAAGGAGGGATATACTTTGTGAGCAGAACCAGCACAGCCGTATGCCCGTATTGTGTGTTTTAGTCTAAAAGGGTTTCTCTCTGTTTTTTGTCTGCTTAAATTCAGATCTTTGTGGGGAGTGATGCCAGCGGGGAGAGTGTGAGTGGTTGGTGGTTTATGTGGCATTGTGGGTTAAAGCTCGGTGATGAGAAGTACAGAGGGTGAAGTCACTGATCTGTCCTGAGAGGATCTGTAGCCTCCTATTGTTGCTGGTTGGTTGCTGGTGGCTGGTGGCTGGTGGCTGATTGAACGTTGGTTGCTGGTTGGAGATATTCTGACAACAAAGATCAAAATTAGCCAAATGAAGTCCATACCCTGAATCAGCAGGAAGTAGTCTAACCATATTGACTTAGCCTTTCTCTCCTACCTAGTAGTGAAGGGAGAGATAAGAATAGAGAGGATTGGCAGAAATTGGAACCCATAAAGTAGCCAAAAGTCACGTAGCATCTGACTGCCTTTCTAACTTTGTATTCTGTGGTGAAATTATGACTTGTATAAGCCATGTGTTGCATCTTTCTCCTTGTCATACCCCAAAGCATCTTTACTGTAACCTGCCAATTAATATATACATTACTTACAAGTTCAGACTCTAAGTAAACTCAGTAACAATAACAATATTCATAATCTGTTGTTGTAAATATTAAAAAATGATACCCTTTAGTTTTGCGCTAGTGCTGGCACCTGTAGGGCCACACGGCCCTGTGGGGCATCTTTATCTTAGTTTCTCCACACTACCTCTGAGTGCTCACAGACCCTGGCTTCTTCTGACGCAGGCGCTGTCCACTCTGCCCCTTCTATTCTTTCAATGGCCTCAGTAGCAGTGAAGAATAAGAGGAAACCGAAGAGTTGGTTGCAGGAAGGGAGGAAGAGCATGTCTACAGGAAGCTCCCAGCCTTGCTGGCAGTGGGAGCAGTACAGAGAAGCAGGGTTTTTATTCTCTCAGAAAGAGTTTGGATGTTTATGTGTCTCAAGTGCAGTATCAACTGAGGGCAGCCTTCAGTTCTGACAAGTTGCACGTGAGCCTTCTATCGATATAAAGATCTGGTTTCTCTTATGATACAGCTACCATGAGCACTCAGTACCGCAGGCATCCCACAAGCAGAGGAGAACGTTCACAAAGCCTTTTCCTGGACTGTCAGCGTAGCTCCGTAATTTTTGCCTAGTCAAAGCTAGGGATCAGGGTTGGAGAGCACTGAGGTCGATCTCAAGGTACAGACACATGGACACACAGACTCCCACAAGAAACGAACAAACAAACCAAGAAATAGAATAAGAATAAAGTTATTAATCTCATATTAAAAATAGGTATCTGAGCCAGGCATGTAGCGCGTGCCTCTGTACCAGGCATGTAGAGCGTGCCCCTGTACCAGGCATGTAGCGCATACTCCTGTACTTGGGGGCAGAAGCAGGGGAGTTTCTGAGTTTAAGGCCATCCTGGATTACATAGCAAGACCTTGTCTCAGACAAAAACAAAACAAAAGATGTCAGAAATTATGTATGTAGATAGAATCTTTATTTTTAAGCCCTTAAAAACACTGTGCTGGAGTGTTTAAAAAAGTGCCTTCTCGGACACGGCTTTATAGAGATACCATTAGACTGATTTAAGCCTGGTCATTTTTAGAATTCCGAATAGAAGGCAGACAACTGTATTTTAAAAAGTGCATTTTGAGCTGGGAAACAGCTAATCCCCGAAGATAAGCTGCTTCGAATCTGATTTGTTCATGGATACGATGATAGCTGCGGAGCTAATAGGTGCCTGACTCCGCTTCCTAATTCCACATTCTAGATAAAAGCGCCGCGTCCGGACTAGAGAACACTCGACCTTTTATTGAGACGCAGGTGGGCGGTCCAGGGTACAGTGGGTGAGGAGGGCGGCTTGGAGTCTGTGTCTAGAATCAGGTGATTTGGGGAGATTTTACTTTTGACTCTTGGGTAATCTGGAGTAATCAGCATCCAAGAATACCTCGGTTCAGATACTTGTTGGCATAGTCCTACTGAGTCATGTCTACTTCTGGCGACTGATGGCCACTGTGGCATTGCTTTAGACGAGTCATGCTGCCAAGCCTGGCTGGGGCTTAAAGCCCTGGTTCCTAACCTCGCAAGCACTGCAGGAAGGCTGCTCTAGTCCGAACATGTTTTCAGTTAAACTGACCTCGCTGATTGGTTTTGATCCTGCCCTGGGTATTTGGAAACGAGGTCCTTCTTTGTACGGTTCACCTAGGAACAGATCAGCAGTGAACTGAGTCAGTCGTAAAGGCCACAGGTGTGGTCACCAGAAGTTTCCTCTCCTAGTAGAAATACCACTGCTTTGCAAAGAGTATATGCTTCTGGGATTTAAGAAGGGACAGACCTAAGAAGAATTCTAAACATCCAGATTGGGATGGTGTGGTAGGCTTTGATGTCTCAATTGCCTTTGCTCCACTGGAGGAAACAGAGCTCTTATTACAGCACTTAACAGCGATTAGGGCAACAAAGCAGTTGTGGCAATTCAAAATAACAGATGCCCAATTGTCCTGTGAGGAAGTCCCCAGGGAAGCTACCCTGTTGCTCCTTATTGTGTGGGGAGTTCTGTTGGTCCAGAGCAGTGACAGCTGGAGTCCTGGCCCAGCTTGTCCATCCCCTGCTCCTTCGGGTGCAGCCTGTTTTTACCATGGTGAGCCTGGAATGTGGCGGTGTTCCTGGCACTGCTGAACTGGGACTGCTGGCAAGTCACCGAAAGGTCACAGCTTTGCAGCTGGTCATGGATGGTTTGCCCAGTGACTGTGTTTTTAAGAATTTATTAAAATCCCAGAATTGCTTTCTGAATTATAATGTTCTGACTCCAAGCCGGATAAAGGTGACCCAAAGGTGGACCAGTCTGATTTTAATAAACATTTGGGGTCAGAATTTCAGGGTTATATAAATGACTTTTACAAGTAAGACAGAACAATTTTCCCTCAGATGAAAATTTCGAAGTAGTGTTTATTAATGAGTAAATAATGCTTTAAATTTTCAAAATTTTCTTAAGCATGCTGAAATTATTGGTATTTGCCTATGAAATCAATCTCCCTCTATGGCCATCCCCTACCCCACATGGCTCTTTGGTTTTTTAGAAAGTCTCACAAAGGCCATGTTGGCCTGGAACTTATATAGATAAAAATGATCTTGAATTCTTCGATTCCCCTGTCTCCACTTCTCAAATGTTAACATTAAATATATATTTATTTATTTATTATAATATTATAAATATATTCTAATGTATTTATATATTTCCTATCCTACTAGATTTAAGTCTCTTTTATAGTTTTCATCTATTTCAGCAATATCATATTAGGAAGTTTATAAAATAAAATTTTAAATTAAAACATTACTTGTTTATGAAAAAATATAGCCAAGGAAAAAGCAAATAAATGATAGGAATCATTTCTGTCACCACTCCGGTTGGTGGCATGAGCCTGGGAGAGTGGACGTGAAACGGAGGGGACTGAAGTTCCATGTGTTAGCCAGCCTTATTCAGAGCATCCATGTACACCTGAGGGTTAAGAAAGGTCGCCTGAGCAAAGTCCCATGACTCCAAGCTGAAGATAATCACAAGGATGAGCGACACACACCAAACACACGTTTTCCATAGAGACACGTGAAGAGCAGCAGCCGAGGTGACCTCACGCCTGGAAGGGGCACAAGAGCACATTCCAGGAACGATTTCCTATTCTGTAGAAACTGAGGTCACAAGACCTATGTTTTGTCTTCGTGGAGTTTTTTCGTAAGCACTCAGAATTCTCCTCATGTGGCTTCATTCTTGGACTTCGTTCCAGCAATTTCTAAATCTGTAGTCACCCCTCCCCCCAATAATGGTTAAACTTTTAATACAAAGCCTTTTGTGGTACTTTGATTTCTCTCATAACATTCACAAACAAGTGTGTGTAATGTGTGAGGCTCATCTGTGATTCACAGCAGTGCTGGAGTAAAAGCAGCAGAGATGGTGGCTGTCCAGGGTGGAGATGAGTCATTGGAACTGGAAGGTGTTTGATAATGCTCCTCCACTGTGCTGGGCGCTGTGACTCAGAGACAGTCCAGAGACTGCTTCTTTCAAATCTACCTGCCTTGAAAAGTTTCAATTCTTGGAGTTCCACCAGATCTTTTGACTGTTTTCCAACCACTTTGATGGATCCACTGTATTCTTACTGGTCTAATAAATGTTTCTAAACCAAGGACTGTATTAACAGTAGAATGGATACATTGATTGACATTAAGCAAATGTTCATCTATTTATCTTCTTTGCCAAATTTTAGGCTTAAATGTTAAAGAGGACAGATTAGTCCCTAGCTTTTATTCATGGCGTATTCTTCATATCTATCAGAGAGCAACTGGAATGAAATGGGGGTCCTTTTTAGAGTTGCTTATTGGCAACCATAAATATGTTAGTTCAATAACCAAAAAATGCACAAGGTCTTAACCATGTGTCAGATACAGGAAATTATGAGACAAGAGAGCGTCTCAGATCTTATGCTTGAACTAGAGAAGAAAATAGAGATTAATAAATAGTTGGTAACCAGGAGTTCCTTCAACTTGGACATTCTGCCCTGTAAATTATATAATGTTAACTCTGTCAAAGGAGGAAGACCTCCACACCTCTGCCCAGACAGCATTTCAGTGGAAGAGAGAAACAAATGCAGCGCTCTGGGACTGGACTCGTGTGCTGGCCTTTGTTGAGAAGCTTGGGATTGATAGTTCCTCCACTGGGACATGTGGAAGATCTACTGGACATTTTATGAAACAGCACAGAAGATACAACATGGTTGTTGCATATTGATCACATATCCAATATGGCAACACAGTAGTTTCCCTGTTGGAGGCCTGAATTGTGTATACTTCAGATGTATGAAGGATGGAGAAAGGAAACCATGACATTTGTTCATTTGAGGCTTTAAACTATTAGATAAAGAGCTATGTGCATGCCAGGAAAGGCATGCTTAAGGTATGGGATGTATACATCTTAGACTTCTTGGTGCTTTCATTCAGCAGTTACATCAACACAGTTGAGTGGAAGGCAGAAGATGTGTTTGCTGTGCAGCCATTCATGATCTCAAATGCCTTCTGCCTCTACTTCCTGAGTTCTGGTATCACCGTTGCAGTACTGTACTTGGCCAACTGCTGCATTTCCTGAACTCGGATTCTCAGAGAAAAAGGAAAGTAGTGTTTAGATCTAGTGTGCATGGAGAGCTGAGGAAAACCCTTTGCATAAGTCACACCATCTCATCCAATCTTTGCCATAGTTGCTGTTCCTGTCAGGTGAAGAGCTGCCTCCCACTGGACCAGTGGGGCCAGAGGACAGTGTGACTGAGCAATGGGGCTTTCAGGACCTGACCTTTGGGTGTTCTTTCCACTTCACCGACACTGTACCTGAAAGAACTGCAAATGAGTAGCACCATCTTCGTTTATAAAGCTGCTATTGAAAAATTGTGGAATTTAAAAATGAATGTAACTATATATCTTATGCTACAAATATTGTTTATAGTTTAAATATTTTTCAAAGCAACACTGGCTTGGAGAAAAAGCATAAAACTCCTTAAGAAATTGAGTGTGTTTGTGTGTAATTTGTTCTTTGAGAGTTTTCAGTTTTCTACAATGTGCCCTCCACCAATTCTTCCCAGATCTACCCCACCTTCCCTACCTATCTAACTTTGTATACTTTTATATATATATAAAATATTGCTACCACATATATACATATATGTTATGCATGCATACATTTATACATATTTGTGTGCCTGTGTGTGTATGTGTGTGCTATTTTGTGTTGCCCAAATATTTCTGAATGTGTGGTCTTCTACTAGAGTGTGCTCAACTTATAAGAGGTTATACTCTTGCAGAAAAAAGTCTCTTCATTTCCTAGTAGCTGACAAATGCATTTGCTCCATAGCTGGGGTGGGATTGTGTGCTCTCCTCTCGTCTCTATGCCGGGATTTGGTCTGACTTGGCCTTACACAGGTTTTGTGCATGCTATTGCCATTTCTGAAAGTTCACATGTGCTTCTGCCCTGATGTGTCCAGAAGACGTTTCCTTGTTGGCATCCCAGATTCTGGATCTTGGACTCTTTCCTGCCTCCTCTACTGAAATGGTCCCTGAGACTGGGGAGGGGTATGAATGGTGAATGTGTCTCCTTTAGGGCTGAGCATGCTATAGTCTCTCATTCTCCCACATTGGCCAGTGGTGGGTCTCTGTATTCATTGCTGAAAATAGACACTTCTTAGATGAGGGCTGAGGCACTCACTGATCTATGGCTGTAGTGATAAATCATTAGGAATACGTTTAATACTGTTTTCATTTAGAAGCACATAGTAGTAGGCCCTCTCCATGGGCCCATGACCTGTCCACCCACAGGTTCTTAGTGCAAGGATGGATTTCATATTGTGGCAAGTCTAATCAGACAGCCGCTGGTTAGTCCCATGATGTGTTCATGTCAGTATGGCACCAGTAGGCTTGTCTTGACAGGCCAGTCCATTGGTGCAGCTCACACAGTTCAAGGCTGTTGTGACTGGTAATTACTTTTCTCCTCCAGTAGCTTGTATAGCACCTTTCAGCCTCCTCAAAGCTGTACAGTAGGGATGGAGTCTGCTGGTCTGCACCAGGTTGATTTCTTCATGGCCAATGACTCAACTATGTGGCATCTTCCACAATAATGCCTTATTGTCAGGCTCCGAAAGGTAATTAAGAGCTATAGCAATGACCTGTAACATATGGGGGCCTATAGGACCTCGGTGACCAAAGACATTTCCCATTTTTGACAATGTCAGCTTTTGATATCTAGCTGGGGCATTGCTGTCCTCCATTTAAACTTGCATGAGTATTTAAGTGTATGTGTGCATGTGTGTGTGTGTGTGTGTGTGTGTGTGTGTGTGTGTGTGTGTGTGTGTGTGTTGTGTGGTAGAAAGCATTTACAGTCATAGGTTCGCATATGCCTTTTTCCTAAGGTCTTTAGTTTCACTTATTCCTCCCCATACTCCCTCCTCTGACCTGCCCTCTTCTAGCCTATCCTACAATATAGAATAAGATGGGATTCAAAGTGCTCAATGTGTTTTTTTTGAGAAGTACCATTCCCTTTTTATAAATTTCAACACATTCCTTTGCTTACTGTGAGACATAAAGGGTTTCTGTCCTTACTGTTTGTAGCTAAGACCCATGGGCAGTGACCTGTTTAAGTAGTGTTTTATTTTACAAGAGCTGTTAGAAAATGTCTGTTTTCAAGAGAACACAGTGAAGTGTGACTAGAGAAGAGAGGACTGTTGTGGTCATCAGGAAGGGACCTAGCAAGGCCTGTTGGTCAGATTGTTCTAGATAGCCCCATGTCTTCATGCAGAAGGATAATGCTTTCCTCCAGGGAAGTACCTCTGGAATAAATGTTGCTTGACCCATTTTGGAGCAAGGACAGGTCATTTATTTATGGCTGTCAATATGGGACTAGGACAGGAGAGGTCAGCTGGCATTTTCTGCTTCTACTATTGGCTGAATTCTGGGACAGCATGTCCTGAATTCTGTCAGCATGTAGCATATGTTAAAGTCAGTGAATTAAACACTTCAAATAGAATCCTGCTATAATGATTTTTAGCTCTCTCTCTCTCTCTCTCTCTCTCTCTCTCTCTCTCTCTGTGTGTGTGTGTGTGTGTGTGTGTGCATGTGTGTGTCTGTATGTGCATATGTGTGTGCATGTGTGTGTGTGTGCCCCCAGTGAGTGGAGGGGGATTGAACCCCACTGCTTGAGGTATGCTAAGCAAGAGCTCTGTTGTTGAGCCCTACCTAGATTGTTTTCTAACATTTTTGTTCACTTAAAACATCTTTGTTTTCCTTAGATAGAATTATGCTATTGCTTTTTTCTGCCTAGTGTGTGTTCACATGTGTGTAGACATTCGATGCATGTACTAAAGTTTGTGTACATATGTGCATATGTGTGTAGATAAGGTAGGTCCAGGGTTGATCATGTGTGTACATAGGTTCTAGGGATCGAACTCACATTTTCATATTTGCAAGGTATACACTCTACCCACTCAGACATTCCCTTTGACCACCCACCTCAATTTTACTTACTGTTCTCCAGCTTCACTCACTATGATTTTTATTTCATTTTAAAAATTATGTGCATGTGTGTAAGTCTGTGTAGGTATGTGCGCATGTGTGAAGGTGCCTCTTAAAGCCAGAGGTATAGAGTTTCCCCTTGACTTGAGTTATAGGTTATTCTGAGCTACTCACAGTGATTAAGAGCAGGTTCAGGTCCTCTGCAAAAGCTGAGCATCTTTTCAGAAATCATGATGCCTGTTTGAGCAACACTGAAGGATTTGTATACTGAGCGAGATAATGTTTTACCTTATGTTTTAACTCACATGCATTTTTATTGGTCACTATCTTTGCCTGTGCTTAGACGTGGTGATTTTTGTCACCTGCAGTTCCAGTTTTGCTTGCTCGAGGAGAATGGGTGGGTTCTTTCTCTGGAACGGGACTGAGGAGGACAGATGCTGATGTGGTGCTGCTGGAAGAACATGGCTAATGTGGATGTTTTCCACGTTGCTGAGCAGCCAACGTCACATCTCTTGTTTGTTTCTGATGTCAGGAGCATTTGAGGTGCTCTTAGAGCTCTTTGCTTTCCCTGTGCTACTTCCTCCTTTTGCCCTGGCTTGCAGCTCTTGTGTTGTTGCTGGACCAGCTGTCCTCTTCACCAGCAGATGCCTTTCTTCTGTTGCTCTTCAGCCTTGCTACATCTGTGTTAAATACTCTCCATTCTCTCTGTTGGACCTTTGCTGTTGTGAAACATCGACAGAAGCAATGTAAGAAAGGAAGAAAAAAGAAAGAGACACAGGGCCTCATGCACTTGGATAGATAATGGTGGCAGGAGAGTATGTTGTAGAGAAGATGCTTTACCTCATGGTGGCCAGGAAGCATTGGAGCAAGGGCAAGGCTAGAGCCAGCGAGGGCATGCCCCTAATGATCTCCCTCTTTCACCTATGGTTTACCCCCTGAAGTTTCCAGAAGTTCGCTAAAAAGAGGTTGCAACTGGAGGCCAACCTTTAAATGTGTGCTCTTTTCTTTAGAGTGGTGTAGGGGAGTACTTCATATCTAAACCATAACATTTCTTTTATATGTGATATCTATCTACCTGTCTGCTTGTCTGTCTGTCTGTCTGTCTGTCTATCTATCTATCTATCTATCTATCTATCTATCTATCTATCTATCTATCTACCTACCTACCTACCTACCTACCTACCTACCTACTTACCTACCTACCTACCTACCTACCTAACTACCTAACTACCTGTCTGTCTGTCTGTCTGTCTATCTATCTATCTATCTATCTATCTATCTATCTATCTATCTATCTATCTATCTATCTATCAACTTATCTATCTATCTATCTATCTATCTATCTATCTATCTATCTATCTATCTATCTATCAACTTACCTACCTATCTATCAACTTATCTATCTATCTATCTATCTATCTATCTATCTATCTATCGATTTATCTATCTACCTACCTACCTTACAGTTCTGCATAGCCTATCCTATTGCCATTCTTATTAGTTTTTAGCTCTGCTTATTCTTGTTAGATGGCCATTCCTGTACTGCTTAGAGTATATGTAAATACGTGTGAACACTACATATGTTACAATGTGTGATGAATTTTGGATTCAGAGAGACTCAAGAAATGTTGCCGTAGATGGGAGAAATTTAGTGCTGCCCTCCCCTGAATTTTACTATTTAGAGAACTTGACCGAACAACTGCTCTGATTACATCTGCATACTTGGCTTTTAAGAAGCTTGCAGTAATTTTTGTTTTCTCTGCCATTTTTAGAACAGTTACTATCTTTTTAAAAGACAATTTGAAGACCCATAGTACAGTACACTGATTGGGATAGCATCTTCAATCAAAATTCTACAAATGTGCAGTAAGGACTCTCAGTTACTCATCGATGCTATGGGGGCATTAAATGTGTAAGAATGCTTATTATTAAGAACAAAATGTTGAACTAGGACCTGGTTTTAAAAGGCAAACTATGAGGGAATTTGTCCATGCATTTTCTCCTGTAAAAAGATGTCTGCTCTTCATGCCAGCAGACTCGCTCTTGATAGCTGTGGTTGGAAGGTGTCAGGCCCGCTTCCTTCAGCCCAGCAGGTTGTTTCTGAAACCCCCAGCTCTAGGGAGACATTTTTCTGAAAGCAATAAAGGGTAGGAAAAGGAGAACATTACTTTCTTCCTCAGGGACAGCATGAATTCTTTAGCAATCTTTAGTTATTCCACTTTATTAGGACATCTGTGAGCAAAATTAGCTTAGTCTTCATGATGTCAGTTAAGATTTTACTGGGGCTTTTTAGTTCCTGTTTTTGACAAAAAAGGATCAGTTGCACAGTTCCATAATAGGTGATGGAATAGTAGGGTCTCAAATTAATAACTGAGACCTAATTGGGAGGGTATGAATTTAATGGAACACACATAAGCATTGTTTCAAATGTAATATAAACAAACACAAGAATCACTGAGATGAGTTCAGGGACTTGAAGAAATGAAATGGATAATACTAACCTTAAATACGAATCCTTGTTTACTGTGAATACTGAATCCTCTTTGAATACCAAAGAGAAATTCTGATTTTCCAAAGAGGCGATGTTGAATGTGGTGTGGGTAGTCAGATACGAGGACAGGTGATTGTCAGTGCCGTGGTAGTGTCCACCCCTAGTAGCAGCTGTACACAGTGAGAGCTGAAAATCATCTGGGCCAACACCAACCTCCACATGTCCATGTCTGATGTCAAAGCTCTCTTCATAACCCCAGCTCCTTTCAGCTTTCCTGGGTTATACTCCATCTTACTTGTTTCGGCACAAGGTTCCTAACTTGTGCCCAGGTTGTGCCAGCCTGGAACTCGGCTACCCAGGCTAGCCATTAAGCCTCTAAGCTCTTCTTGCCTTTGTCTCCCCAATGGGGAGTTGTAGGAATAAGGCTATACAGCAACACTCCTGGAGTTTGTTTGTTTTAATGAGGTGCTAAATATATGAGCTCAGATTCTTACGCTTGTGCAACAAGCAGTCAAGCCTCTTCCCTAGCCCAAGTCTATGCCTTTAAATCATTCAACCCTGACCTGGAGCAGCTCAGGAGGAAGGGTCGGGAATCCAGAAATAAAGAACACAGCACAGTTGGGCTCAGGAGTTCGTGTGCCAGTTATGTCTTGTGCCAAACAAGCTTATTAAGAAGTACAACACCTTATATACCACTTACAGAGGCAAAAGGGGCAGAGTCAGAAAGCTCTCATATGACGGGCTACCATAAAGTTGGCAGGAAGCTAATGAACCAGTGTTGTACATGGGGAACACAGGGTATCTCACCAAACACAGTGAGCTTGGACCTAAAGACCCCTGTCTCTTCAGGAGAAAACTATATTTTCAGGAACTAAAATTTTAACACCTTAGAGACCCTCGCTCTAGTTGCAGATTAGATCATGCCAAGTCTGCCCCTGGACTAGGATACAGAACTTGACTCCCTTTCTCTTTTCATTAAGGCCTCTGAGAAAGCCTTGGATCCATCTACACTGTCAACAAATGTCTTTTCATTTTTTTATATTTTGTGTGTGTGGTATTTTGTCTGCATCTGTTTCCATCTTCATCTACAGCATGAATACAGTGCCCACAGAGGACAGAAGAGGGCTCTTGGTCTGTGGGACTAAGGTTACTAATGGGTGTACACAGCCACATGGGTTTTGGGAATCTAATTAGGTCCTCCAGAAGAGCCACCACTCTAAGACTTTAACTTATCATAAACGCTCCCCAGCTTCTAGGTCTAAATTATTTTAAAAATATGGTGACAAAGTTTTTATAATAAACTTAATATTATCATAGCCACCATTGGTACACTGGAACTGGAAAGAAAGAAGTATGCAGAGAACCAACAGGACAAAGGTAATAAGACACTAAGCATTCTCGGTGTCCCTCAGAAATCAGGCTCAGATCTCTGTACTTGGGTGTCCACAATTATTCTCTCCTACCTCATCCATTTTGCTTTCTCTTTCCTAAGTTAGGGCTTGACTATGTCACCCAGATCCATCTTAAGCTTACTATCTTCCAGCCTCGTTCCCCAGGTGTCTGGTCTGATAGGTTTAAGCCACCATGTCGAGCACACTCTACTTAGTATACGTTTCCCTCAGCCTATCGCTGATTTTACTGTAATGTTTCATACTTTACCTCATCATATCTATGATGTGATAATACTGTGTTAATTATGTTTCTGTTTCTATGCTCAAATACCACGAGTAAGACAAATAGAAGAGTTTATTTGGACTTACAGTTTCAGAGGGATAAGTGTCCATCCAGGCAGTCAAGTGGCAGGTATGGCAGCTGGAGTAGCAGCTGGAGAGGTCACATCTTGAATTCTA
Organism: Micromys minutus; assembly: GCF_963924665.1. NCBI lineage: Eukaryota > Metazoa > Chordata > Mammalia > Rodentia > Muridae > Micromys > Micromys minutus. The sequence continues at coordinate 2,456,064 of NC_137973.1, read as the reverse complement.
TAAGCCCCAAACAGAGAGAACAACCTAGAGATGGTTTGAATCCTTAAACTCTCAAAGCCTGGTGCCAATGACACATGCCTGTGGAAGAACCATACCTCCTAAACCTCCTATCTAGGGCCATCTGCTGGGGACCCAGTATTTAGATTCACAAGCCATTTAAAGCTAAACTCCCATCTATTATTGTGTAAAAGCTGGACTTTGTAAACCCCCTTTCTCCCAGGAGGTCAGATATTGGGATAATGACTGTTGGAAAAACTGGCCAGTCATTAGCCAGGCCTAGATAGGTCTTGAAAGCGGATGTTTTATGTGGTGTGGTGGAATCTGAGTCCAACCTTTGTCATGGCCACTTCTTGGCTTTATGGCATCAGACTGGTTCTTCACTGCTTAGAGTTGGTTTCCTCCTCTGTTCCTCACAGAGTGGCAGTTACTGACCTCTACTAACGTCATAGTGGTTCTTTCAGAAAGTGACGTAATGCACAGCACACTTCTAGGAAGCTGAAGCTACTCTGCAGACATATCCGATACTCAGGCCTATCACACGAGATTCTGATTTGATTGGCATATTCTGGAGCTTGTGCTTAACGCATTGAAGAATGTGAATGTCTTTTTGTTATCTTTTTACACAGCAAGTGTAAGCAAGATGAATAAGCTTTGTCAGATGGCAGTGTTCTTTATATGCAAAGGCCAGTATTTATTGTGGCATATAAATTTTGTCCTCACATATTCCAAAAAAATGTCATATCACATAACACAGGTAGAAGAGGGTCTGTGATTCTTTTTAAAAATAGCATTTATTAAAAAGCATATTGGAGGATCACTTCTGATTTTGTATTCAAATAGAAAACTCTTTGTATGTTATATGGCACCAAATGTAATGTTTTATAGTTTGTATCAATTTTTCCCATAGAATAACATTAAATAATACTAACAAAATTATATTGTAATACATCCTGATTAGTATTTAATTTGCTAATCAGGTCTAAAATTCTTGGAACAGATACATTATTCCATATGAAATGGTTTTAATTAAGAAGAAAATTGTAAGGTAGAAGATTTTCATAGAGTAAACATAAAAGGTCATGCCATTTTAAGATTTACTTACTAATTTCCTTCTTTGACCAAATTTCAAATGTATTCATCTACTTGCATTATGCATATAAGGCTTGGAGACAATTTCCTAAATATTATTGATGGCCAATTAGTTATAAAAGGCTTTAAAACACTCTCATCTTCTCCACAGGCGTGAGTAGGTAGAGGGGTGGTGGAACCTGGGGTGGGAATCAGTGTACTTCACACTGTTGGCTCTTCACTAGGAAACTCGTGCCTTGCGCCGCCCTCCTCATGGTGGTGAGTTCAGGTTCTCTAGGCAGGTTGAAGGCCTGGGAATGACAAGGGGTCGCTCTCAAAATGAAGCCATTCCCTGCGAGGAGCTATTATATTTCATACATAAAACTCATTTTGAAAATTCAGTTTCTACTAAGACAGTGAAATGGCAGCCTCTCGGGCCCCCTGTAATCTTCTAAAAGCTTTTCGGAAGCCCTGGAATTTTGATTGAAAGAAAATAACATTTACACAAAGAGCTCAGCTGTTTTATAGGAAAATGCTCTTTTAGATTCAAGAAAAGCTACTCCATGACCTTCTGAAAAATCACACAGCCATTTAGTGACCGAGATGGGACGAGAGCCCTTCTCCTGACACGTTTCCCTGTGGGCAGCTGCAGTGCCCAGCACCTGCCCTACAGAAGAGCCTTCTGGTTTGTGCCAAGGATTCCAAAAATAAGCCTTCGATTTCCTTTGCAATGGTTTTAGGAAATGTCTCTTTCTCTCCTATTTAGGCTACTGCCTGCGTTATTATTATTATTATTATTATTATTATTATTATTATTTATTATTATTATTATTAGCCTGGAAATGAAGTTGTTTTCAGCAGTTGATCAGTGACTGAGATTTATTCCAATCTGTGGAACTTGGGAAGAAATCCACTAAGTTTTTCGTGTGCAATTTGGCTGAAAATGTTTTCTTGCAAAAGATCATGGATTTTAGTTGTTATTGTTTATTTTCTATTTGCCTGCTAATGTAATTTGGTAGTTCACATGTCAGAATAGAAGTGGGGTTGGATCATAATCTCTTGTGTGCAAATCACTCTCACAGTGACCATTGAAACAGAGATGACTTTGTTTATTGGCAAAGGACAGAGATAGGAAATTTATTTCAGTACATAAACAGGTAAATGTACAGACTTGTAGACATGTGTAGACTTTTTTCTGGGTGTGTGCATTTTCTTTTACCTTTGTATCATTGCTAACTTCATTTTAATTTTAAATATATAGGATGTTAAGGTGACTACGTGTTTCCTGACAGACTCCCTTAATTACAGACAGCTAAGGGCTGCCATTTTTCTTTAGCTTAAGCTTATGTTTCTCTTTTCTAACAGTGAGTGGATACTATACAACTAAAACTATGCAGACCTCTCTCTCACTCTCTTTCTCCTGTGTGTGTGTGTGTGTGTGTGTGTGTGTGTGTGTGTGTGTATTTGATAGTGTCTCATGTCCCCCAAGATGACCTCATCTTCCTCATGTAGTTGATAATGACTTTCGTCCTCCTGCATCTGTCTCCCAAGTGCTAGGAATGTCGACATGTGCCACATTGCTCAACTTAGCTAACTGTATTTTTTTGTAGATCTATTTTTTTACATGAAGTTGACATACACTGCTTCTGTCCATGTTCCCTTATTTTTGTCTTCTAGAGGTTACTTCCTACCTTAGTTACTTCCTACTCATTACTTCATGAGTCCGATACAGTGCTCTGTTAGTCTATGATATGTATCTAGACGGCCTCCTGTTCAGGATCATTTTGCCCTAAGTGCCAGTGGAAGACTTTAGTGTGATCTGAGTTGACATGGAGAAGGACAACAAGCCAAAGCTTAACACCACCGGAAACATTAGTTCCTATGGGAAAGAAGCAATAGTTAACCCGACCTTACCTTCTGTATAGAGTGTACAGGGAAGAATGATGCCTTGTCACAAGTCAGCATGGTGATTGTTAGTGTATGAAAATGGGGGATAACTATAATTTCTGGGGTTTCTTCTTTGGATGACAGAAACATTTAAAAAATTATATTATTTCTAGGTGTGTTGGTACACACCTTAATCCAAGAGCTTATGAGGAAGAGTCAGATCTCTTCAGTTTGAGGCCAGTCTTATCTACATAGTGAATTCCAGGCCAGACAGGGTTATGTGGTGAGATATTGTCTAAAAAAATAGAATAAAATAATTAGATAGTTGCACACTCTGCCTATATAAATGGCACTGAATGACTTATTTAAAGCAGGTGAATTTTACCACAAATGCCATACCTCAGGTGAGCTCTTAACTATATTACTGATATTCTCCTAAACCTTCCACTTAATGATATAATTTTATAAATGTATTAATATTATGTATGTGAACATTTGCTCATTACTATTGTGTGTATATAGATAATGTAGGTGAGTGTGGGCTTGTTTGCCACAGTGTACATTTGAAGTTCAGAAAACAATTTTGGGAGTCCCTTCATTCATTCAGATGTTTGGAGATCAGAGTTAGGTCATCATATTTGTATAAGAAGCATGTGTATTTTAAATGTATTACTAGATAACTTCATATGTATATACAATGCATCTTGGTCACATTCAATTTCTAATCCCCCCTCCAATTCCATCCCCTACCCCCAGAACTTCCCCCTCAGCACATCTCTTTTCCAACTTTATGCCTTTAAAAATTGTCATCATCATCATCATTCTTGTCGTTTTAACTCGTCAAAACCAATTAGTGCTGCCATTAGGTGTAGGATCCCCCATTAGGTGTAGGATCCCAGTGGGGCGTGGCAACCTAACAGTCTCAGTAGGCATCAGCTCTCAACAGCTTCTCAGCTTTCCTCTGGTCCTCTGTCATCCATGCTGGGATTTTTAAATGACATTGTCTTACATCACCACAACCACTGGGAGTTTGTGATTGCAACAGCTGTGTTACATGCAGAAGGTAACTTTTTTTTTTTTTTTTTTGCACACCTCTTGCTTCTACATTCTTTCTGTGACATCCTCTGAGCCTTTGAGTCTGGGTGGTTGGATATAGATAATCCATTTACAGCTGAACACTTGGAGTAATTGGTTCTTCACCCTTTGACCAGTTATGGGTCTCTGAGTTAATGACTAATTCCTATAAGAAATTTCTCTGACCAAGGTTAAGAACAGCAGAAATCTGTGGATACAAACATATGTATTTAGAAGGCAGTTTGACAACTGCCCCCCCACCCCTTACATAAGGCTATGGCTCCTCTAACCAAGTGTTTTAACCATGTTTATAGTATCAAGTATGATTTCCCTTTTGTGGAGTAGCACACATGTCTAGCCAAGATAACCATTGGTTTCTGCCGTGAACCATCTTTCCACCATTGTATCAGTGAATACATCTTGCATTGCAGATCCAAATTGAGGCACAGAGGGTTCAGTACTAGGTATGACTGGTGACATCTTTCTCTCTACCACTATCCTTCATAAGCATATTGTAGCATTATGAAAAATTGCCAGCAGGAAGAGTTTCCTGGCTAGTTCTAAAGTGAGTTCTCTATATCCTGAAACCTAAGTGTGTGGTGTTTTCACTGTTGCTTTGGTGCCTCTGGGACACCCACTGTCTCTTATTGGCCAGTAATTTGTAGAAAGAACCAATACCTGGCACTTAGAGTTTCATTTAATAACCTATTCCTTCAGGGAGCAGGATTGTTCACCCCTGTGGGGTAACACTGTTCAAGCTTCTTTTAAAAAATGTTTTTAATTAGCTTACAAACTAGCACATTTTCATGAGGGTTCTTTCTATATCTAGTTGGTTTGATCTGTGTCACTTTCCTTCTTTGCCCCAGTTCTCAGCATCCCTCCCCTTTTTTCATAACGTGTGTCCCACTGTCCCCTCTACTATATATATTTTTATTTAGTTACAAGATCATAGATTCCCACACAGCTCTTTCATATGTACTTAATTTTTTTAACCCTACCCTTCCCATCATTCCACAAAGCATGCGCTTTAACATCTCCGACCCTGCAGCTCTCTACTGTGCTACTTACACACAGAGATCACGAGTAATTTTTTTAAAGAATATTTTTATCCTTTGAGAATTTAATACTGTGAATTTTGATTGTGTCCATCACCTTTTCCAAACTCCTGTATCTGCCCTCCACCTCATCAAGCCATTGAGTTCAGTTTGTACTTGCCTACCTGGGTGTGGGGCCTGTGTGATTAACATGACATCACACCATGAAATAAATTATTTCTCTCTTTCCTGGCAGCTGCCAAGTGCCAAATGCTTACCTCAGCTAGAGATGGGATTTGGGACCCCTTCTCTTGGGGTTTGTCTGTCTTGAGCTTGTGCAGGTCTTATGCATGGTTTCATAAATACTGTGATTTCATGTGTTTAACTGCTATGTTGTATGTGCTAAACCTTATATCCTTGACATGATACTACATTCTTTGGCTCTTCCAGTCTCCCATCTCCTCTTCCATGAAGGGATATAGACATCACAAGTAGAATAATTATTGTCGTTTAAGACAGTCTTATCTATGAAGTCCAAGCTGGTCTCAAACTCAGAGATTCTCTACCTTCTAATTGCTGGATTCATAGGCGTGCAGCACCACACCTGGATAGAAGTAGTATTTATTTTTTTTATTTACACACACACATACACACACACACACACACAGGGAGAGAGAGAGAGAGAAAGAGAGAGAGAGAGAGAGAGAGAGAGAGAGAGAGAGAGAGAGAGAGAGAGAGAGAGAGAGAGACCATTTGCTGTGTGTGATTTGGAGAACTAATAACCCTTAGTGAAATTTTCTGTATTTTAAACTAATTGTTCCAAGAAAGATTTATTTAATGTTTTAAAAGGTTATTATGCTTTTTATTTTATGGCTGAGACTTTGTGATGAGTTTTAAAACTCTTAATCATGTAATAAAGTTAAGATAGTCCTCCACTCATATGTTCTGCTCCTTAAATATTTATGCAACTGGTAGGCAGTCATTAAGATGATAATTATAAAGTCTGTACAAACATGGAGAGCTGTTTTATGATTCAAACGCAAAAGCAGTGTGCGAAGTAGCTTCCCTACCGTGATTTCCACCAGAAGAGCAAGTTTATACTTATGGCATTTAGGAGATAAAAATAGTGTGCTTGGTGCAAGGGGCCTTGGGCATTTCTCGTTCAATACCCTTGCATGTTCCTGGATTGTAGTCAAAGAAACTTGTTTTCTAAACATATTGAACTCTACTGTGTAGGATCAAAGAGATTTTTGCATACATTGTTAGCTCTCTCAATTTATAATCTGAGTTTTGCAGCCATTTGTGGGTAATCTCCAGCAGTAGAAATAAACTCCCCTGAGGATATAGTCATTGTTTACCTCTAGTAAAGTCTTCGTTTTCTTTCATTTCTCTTTCATTTATGTCTCTCTCTCTGTCTGTCTCTGTCTCTCTCCCTCTCCCCCTCCCTCTGTCTCTCTGTCTCTCTCTCTCCCTCTCTTCCCCTCTCTCTCTCCTCACTTCTCCCTCTCCCCCTCCTAATTTCCTCTCTCTCTCTCTTTAAGATCTAATTTTATTTGTGTGCATGTGTGCATGTGTGTGCATGTGTGTGCATGTGTGCATGTGTGTGCATGTGTTCATGTGCCTTCAGAGACCAGGGAAGAGTATTAGGCCCCTTGGCACTGGAGTTATAGGCAGACATGAGCTGCCTGACGTGGGTGCTAGGATCCAAATGTATGTTCTTAGGAAGAGCAAGCCACAAGCGCTCTGAACCTCTTCGTTATCTCTTCTGCCCAAGTGAAGTCTTTTAAATCCACCTTCAGTTCTTTCCTAATCTAGCTTGAGTGTAGGCTGACTTTTATGTGTGAGGGCCTGAAAATCACCAAAGAAAGACCTGAGACTCAAATAGTATTCAAGACTAAGAATTTATTCTTCAGAAACAACCAACAAAAGGAGTCAACGATTCTCCAAGACGGGGACCCCAGACAGAGGGGTGCAGACCTTCCTGTAGGAAACTGTGAGAACTCTCTAGATGGGTTAGGTAATCCAGATTTTCATTGGTGGGTTTTAGGGGTCACAGGTGGTCAATGGTTTCCATTTCTATGTCATGAGATAGGGTTATCCAACACAGAGGGCCCATTCTTAGATATTGCCCCATTTTTGTGGTTAGCCCCAGGCTCTTCTTTGATTTATGACCTTGTTTCTAAATCTTATGATCTGTTTCTGGAGCTGGTACCTTATGACTTTCTTTCTGAAATCAACCCTGGTCCTTAAATGGAGACAAATGGGGTTTATGTCGTCCTTTCATATAGAGAGTGGTAACTGTTGTGCCCATCTGTACTAAAAGCAGAACGTGACGATTGGCTTATGCTACACTTAAGTAGTTTTGATAAGACAGGAGGAATATTTTGTATTCACCTTTGGTTACTTTTGCCAACTACAACGTGTTACAAGTAATGACTGATTTATTTGCTTAGCTTTGCACCTGCAAATGGTTGTGTGCTGTCAATTTGGGGGCCTAACAAAGTTGGACTCCATGTCTCTTAAGACTTGGCTGGACCATCCCTTCCATTTAACTTTAGCCAAGTCATTTTTTCTGGTGATAGAAACAATTAGAGGGGCAGCAGAAAGCGGATTCATAAGCAATTTATGTCTTCTGCTATTCAGACTCTGACGGCCAAATACATGTGTTTGTCCTGTAGCAGATGACTTGAAATCTTAGCTCATCATACACCCAAGTCTGAGTAGTAGATAAACATGAAATTAAATGAACATTCAAAATATTGTGCCAATATACCCCTTACTGAGTGATTGAATTTAATTTTCCAAAATGTTGGGGTTATCTGCGTGATTGTTGTCAATGGGAAGAGCAGTACACAGAGAAAGAAGGAACAAAGGGGAAGTGTGTTATCTTTATTTTCTGTAGTGAGTGCCATCGTCAAACCTTCTCAAAAGGTTATCTTAACTAGGGTTTTAGGGGTTTCAACCCATCCTTGGCTGGCCCATTTGTTTTGGGTCTTGGGCAAGACAGCGCTGGCATGTGCAGCTGGGCAAAACTGCACACATTGCAACTCATGGAGTGCAAAGGAAAAGATGGAGATCTACAGAACTCTTAAGAGGCATGTGTTCAATGAAGAGATGGGGACCTACAAACATTGTCAGGGACATGTCCTCAGTGACTCGCTAGGCCCTCCTCTCATAGTTACCACTGGCACCCACTCCTCCAATAATTGCTTAAGATTGACAACCAAGGCTTTAACACATGAACCTTCTCCACTCCTCTTTGTGTTGTGTGTGTGTGTGTGTGTGTGTGTGTGTGTGTAGCTTATTTAAGCAATAGCAAATAAGTGGTGTGAAGACAGCGGACACTGATTCAGATGCACAGGCAGTCCTCACAGTCAGGTGTGAGGATGGTTTGGTATAAAATTAAATTAAAATTTCACTCTGCTTTAAACAATGTACTTTCTATCTCTAAAGAGACAGACGTCTGAATTGAATTATGTCTGAGTCTGGCTAATCATCTGCTCAGAAATAGCTGATGATTGTTGCCTGTGAATCAAAAATCTCACTCTACCACCACCCCAGATACCACAGGCAAGTCGTGCCTAGCATGCAGAAAGCCTTAGCTGCTGCTTGTCTTCTGAGTGAGTTATTCTGAAGGCTGGATAGTCTTAACCTCTCCTGCCCCTTAGTCTTCACTGCTGCTGTGTAAGGCCAGTCTTCTCCCAAGCTCCACCTCTCTGCTTTTCTATGGCTTGCACAGCTTTGCTGATTCCATTCTGACTTGACCTTCGTGTTTGAAGATTTTAAAGATAGTTGCTTATGCCTCGGCTTGCAGACTGTAGCAAAATGCCAGAGACTAAATGGCTTAAACTACAGGTACTCATTTCTTACAGTGCTGGGCTGCAAAACCTAAGATGGACTGGTCAGTTTTTAGTGAGATTTTGTCTGACTTTTCCTTAGAAGATGTAAACAGGAATCTGTCCAACCCAGACAGAGAACCAGCTTCAGCCAACTCTAGCAGGTATTGAGGTTATTTTCCCTGCATTAGGGACTCAATGCCACCCAGCTGGCTGAGGACCCAGACATGCAGTTATCCCTGGATCTCTCAGAACAACAGGCAGGCGCTCCAGTAAAGTCCAGTGTGATTATTTGTGTCACTTTCTATTTGGGGAGAAATCCTTTGTGGACCTAGCAGGTTACCTTAGCTTACAAGCTTCTCCATAGGAAATAACTGTTTCCACACAGGAAATTAGTCACACAGCCAGTTCCTTTTCTTGGCTCGACAGGAAGTTGTTTCTTATCATTGTCCCCTTTTTTTGGCCAAGTGAAAGGGAAAGCATGGTGATGATGGTGGGACAAGGAGAAGGGAAACTACTCTTCTTTGAAAAACACAAATTTCACCACTAAGACCTCATCTGCCCAATGGCCTCTTAAAGGCCCCATCTCCAGACACCCTCATGTTGAGGGCTAGAACAAGGAATATTCACATTTCAAGTGAAGGATTCCATTTGTTGCATTTGTAATGTAATTTCACTACTACTCATCATAATCTGAGAGGTAAATGTTAGGATCATACATCAATATAGAAGAAGCCCTGGGACATAGGGACATTCTATTGAAGTCACACAAGCACTGAATGTCAGAGCTGTGTAGCAGTCCCTCTTCGGGCAGGTGCCACTGGTGTTCTTATCCATGGATCTAAACAGTACTACCAAATATCTCATAACAGCCCTGAGCTCAGGACGGGAGTTTACTCTGGGAGCCTCTGTGTGTGTGGACACAACCTATGACCAGCGTCATGACTGTCAGGGAACTCCTCAGAGAGGCCCTTCTCAGGCTACATTGCTTTGTTTGACTTGGTGGAGTTGTTTTGATCCTTTGAAAAGGTTCACTTTTCTGTCCTTTCACTTCCTGGTGTGAAGTGGTCAATGTGTGAACTGAGGTAAAATGCAAGAGTCCCAGGTTACAATTCCTGGCATGCTAGAAACATTATCCATCATGGATATACTGATCTTCCTATAACCAAAGCCAGAGGCTGCCTCAGCGCCTTCCCTTCCACCATCTGACCATTTCTTCCCACACCGCCATAGCCACCTGACCAGAAAGCCTCCAGAACATGAGCCAAAATGTGACTTTTTTTCAGCCAATACCTATCTTCCTGTTCTTTCTGAAATCCTCAATGCTAAGGCAGTTTCACCAGGTCGGTAAGCTGGAGCATGTCCGCTTTACCAAATCAAAAACTGACGTTACACACTCCAGCAATTCCTAAACACTTTCTTCTATCTGATATTTCGTGCAGCCTTCTTTTGTCAGGTTTCACCAATTTTCACTGTGAGGTAGCTTTATGGTGCATCACCACAGCCAGAACACATACAGATACTGGAAAATATTACAAAATAATTGTGTACAAATAGGCAAGGTGTTGGTTGCAACACGCTATTGAGCAAATTATCAAAGATGGCTGCCCTTGGGAGGCAGCAGCATTGGTTGCTGCTGATCCTCACCATAAAAACAAACAAACAAACAAAAAAAACCCATTAAATTTCTGGGCTGCTAGATTGCTACAATTAGGTAACTTAATAAATAAGTGAGTTATTTTATCAGTACAGATTTCATTGCATTTTTCTAGTTCTAACCCAGGTGGGTTGTCTATTAAAACTTTTAATGGGTTTTGATTTTTGTGTGGCTTGAATTTTTAATATTTCTATAAATTATTTAACTTAAGTTCATGTGTAACTTCAGAAACAGATATGGTGTTAATGTTGCACCTTGGGTGTCTGGTGATAGTGGGTCCTGAATGGAACTGTCTCCTTACAGAGAATACAGTTCTGCTTGAGGGCTGACCCAGGTCACGCAATAGGTACAATACCCAGTTAAACTCTAGAAACAACGTTTGTTTTGGCAAGTTAATTCAAAACAAAGCAATGTTATAGCTATATATTTTGTAGCCAGAATGAACGACACGCGATGGAACATAAACTTAGCTGACTTCTGTGAACACCGCAGGCTTTGTGTTTGGCTTTATGGTTTGCAGTTAAGTTTCTGTGGGTTTTTTTTTTTTCTCATCTCCCCACTCTGCTCTCTTTGGGGATCGAATTTAGGGTCCTGTGTGCCCTATATTGCTGAGATATATTTCCATCTCTAGCTTTCCTAAGCAATATTATTAATTCATCTCCTCCAACCATCAAATTCTCCAGTTATAATTGTATGTAATTCTGTCTTGATTCCTCAAGGTTAAGGTGGCTGTACTAAAGTTACCTAGAATGGTTATTCTGCACATGCAGTCTAAGCTAGTAAATCAGATCACTTTCCCAGTAAAGACTGCTCTCCACCCTAGAGAGAGAAGAGTACAGGTTTGACATTGCTGAAGGTGTTTTTTTCACTCATTTAAAATAATGCGCTTCTCACAGCATCCAGCGCTCAACTAGATATGTCAAGTGCTTTGTTTCTGGCTGATAAAATGAAAAAGAATATTTTGAAGAATATTGGAAAACTTGCAGAAGTCAGTAGATGATGTAGTTCTTTGGCATTTTTAGCACAGAAATGTGACAGCTGTGACCTCTTGGGAAGACCAGTCAGGGGCATGCCACAGAGCTTGGCTGTCCAAATGACCTAAGCCAGTTTACTCAGTCATCCACTTGAGGTTTGAGTTTCTTCAGAAAAAGTCCCTTTGCTCTAAGCCTAAGTTGGGTGCTGGTTCCTTGACGGGTTGATTGACAGGCCTCCAAAGAGGCACAAAATCTGTGAGTAGTGTTTCTAAAGAAAAGGTAAGACAGCTTTACTCAACCCTGGAAAATAGATCGACAAACAGATCTTTACTTCTAGGAAAATTGATCTCAAGGCACACTGGGTGTAAATGAGAGTTGAAGGTAGACAGGAGGTGGTTAGACTGTCACCTAAATTAACTTTGCAAGACACTCCTCTAGATGGAAAAAAATCTCAGCAGCTCATGTGCAACAACAATTGTGAAAACTTGTTTCTTGATTACATAAAACACATTTTCAAATTAGCAAACACATAAAATAAAAAATACAGATGCATATGGAATCATCATCCAACTTCAACAACTCACCTTGTGTAACCTTGTTTCCTTTGGTTGCACTTTAGAATATCTTAATGGATGGTCTAAACAGCAGGTTGTATAAAAACTCACGAAATTTCATGTTTAAAAACTATCTTTAGAAATATAAGTCTGTCAATCCATCATTTAGTCTTATACAAATAGACAGACAGACAGACAAATAACAAAAGATACATTAACAAATACAAATAACAAAAGAGCAATACATTACTTATCTGTGAATAGAATTTTAAAAGAGACAAGGTTTTATCTCTGTGGTGGAATGATCACCTATTATGTACGAGGCCCGTGCATGGAAAATGCTGGTAGCAACCATAGCTTTCACCCAGTCCTACTGTGATGGCTTGTCTGTGTAATCTTAGCTAAGGCCAACCTAGGCTACAGTGAGAGAGATGTGTGTGTCCCAAAACATCAACAAAATTTACATTAATTATCAAGATTTTCTTACTGGCTTAAGCTTGATGAATCTGTTTCTTAACAAGTCTGTTTTCAGGTTACCTCTGCCAAAGGTCTTGGGAGGAATCAATATTTCTTTTGATTGTAAGCTCGGCAAGCCAGCACGCTCGTACGTGCAATGTGTGCAGCTGCAGCTGAATGTGTTCTGATCTCTTGCAGTTGAAAGATGCATGAGTGTGATGCAGTCCGGGACACAGATGATCAAACTCAAGCGTGGCACCAAAGGGCTTGTTCGCCTCTTTTACCTGGATGAGCACCGGACCCGCCTTCGATGGCGACCCTCTCGGAAGAGTGAGAAGGCAAAAAGTAAAATCCACCTTTGAACATTTTTGCTTTGATTGGCAGAATAGTTTTGCATGGGAATACATGGGAAGTGCTGAGCAGGCTTTGTGGATGCTTCATGTTTGTGGAACTGTCATACTTTTACAAGGTTTGGGGCCAGTTGATTATAAAGTAATAAATGTTAATAATCTTTGGAGAATGGAAATCCATGAAGGCTTTTTTGTCCATTAATGCTAAAATACGAATATTCTCCCTATGTTGCAGATACATCATGTTTTATTTTTAATTGGGATTTTAGGTTTCAGAGTTTGAGACTTTTTCCTCTAAAATGTAGAGGATATAAATCCAATTGGACGTAAAGGGTTTTGCTCTTCTGTGAGCAATCAATAGATTTGTTAATTAACAACAGTCTTTACATGGTTAAATTTTTCTTTCTCCATCTCTACTACCTATATTCTCAGGTACTGTAGAGACACAGGATTGAGTGGATCGCTAGCTACTTGAGTAGACATACAGGGATGAGACTTATTATGGGAAAGTGACCCATGTTTATAGATCTTAAGCACTGAATAGTGTATGTGGCCACTGCCAGCAGGAGAACAATAGAAATCCGTAATTGTGGCTTTGACGAATGGGTTGAGTAGTGCTTCTTCTGTTTCTATTTTGTGGAATAGTTTGGAGAGTATAGTTATTAGGTCTTCTATGAAGGTCTGATAGAATTCTGTACTGAACCCATCAGGTCCTGGGCTTTTTTTGGTTGGGAGGCTTTTGATGACTGCTTTTAATTCTTTAGGGGTTATGAGACTGTTTAAATGGTTTATCTGATCCTGACTTGACTTTGTCACCTGGTATCTGTCTAGAAAAGTATCCATTTCCTCTAGATTTTCCTGTTTTGTAGAGTATAAGCCTTTATGTTGGATCTGATGATTTTTTGAATTTTCTCATTTTCTGTTATGTTATGCTAACCCTTTCAGCTCTGATTTTGTTAATTTGGATACTCTCTCTATGTCCTCTAATTGGTCTCGTTAAGGGTTTATCAATCTTGTTGATTTTCTCAAAGAACCAGCTTCTGATTTTGTTGATTGTTTGTATAGTTCTTTTTGTTTCTACTTGATTTATTTTGCCTTTATTTTCATTAATTTTTTTTTATTTCTTCTTTGTCCAAGTTGTCACTGAGTAGAGCATTGTTCAGTTTCCATGTGTATGTAGGCATTTTGTTGGCTTTGTTGTTATTGAAGACCAGCCTTAGTTCATTGTGATCTGGGATGCAAAAGAGTATTTCAGTCTTCTTGTATCTGTTGAGACCTGTTTTGTGACAGAATATATGGTCAGTTTTGGAGAAGGTACCATGAAAAAGGTATATTCTTTTGTTTTAGGATGAAATGTTCTATAGATGTCTGTTAAATCCATTTGGTTCATAATTTCTGTTAGTTTCACTGTGTCTTTGTTCAGTTTCTGTTTCCATGATCTGTCCATTGATGAGAGTGGAGTGTTGAAGACTCCCACTATTATTGTGTGTGATGAAATATATGCTTTAAGGTTTAGTAGAGTTTCTTTTATAAATATGGGTTCCCTTGTATTTGGAACATTGAGGATTGAGAGTTTATATTGATATATTTTTTCCTGTGATGAGTAACAAGTGTCCTTCCTTATCTTTTTTTGTCAACTTTTGCTTGAAAAATCTATTTTATTCAATATTAGGATGGCTACTCCAGCTTGTTTCTTGGCACCATTTGCTTGGAAAGTTTTTTCACAGCCTTTTATTCTGAGTTGGTGTCTGTCTTTGTCATTGAAATGAGTTTCTTGTATGCAGCAAAAAGCTAGATCTTGTTTACATATCTAGTGTGATAGTTTATGTATTTTTATTGGGGAATTGAGTCCATTGATGTTAAGAGATTTTAAGGAATAGTGAGAGTTGTCTCCTCTTAACTTTGTTGTTAGAGGTAGAATTATGTTTTTGTGCTTTTCTTCTTTTACTTTTGTTGCAAGATGATTATATTCTTTTTATATAACATTATATTTCTTTTCCTAGGGTGTAGTTTCCCTACTTGTGTTGGAGCTTTCCATTGATTATCCTCTGTAGGGCTGGGTTTGTGGATAGATGTACTGACTGGTTTTGTGTCAACATGACTCAAGCTGGACTTATCACAGAGAAAGGAGCCTCAGTTGAGGAAATGCCTCCATGAGATCCAGCTGTAAGGCATTTTCTCAACTAGTGATTAAAAGGGATGGGCCCAGCCCATTTTGGGTGGTGCCATCCCTGTGCTGGTAGATCTGGGTTCTATAAGAAAGCAGACTGAGCAAGCCAGGGGAAGCAAGCCAGTAAGCAACATCCCTCCATGGCCTCTGCAACAGCTCCTGCCTCCTGACCTGCTTGAGTTCCAGTCCTCGCTTCCTTTGCTGAAGAACAGCGATGTGGAAGTGTGAGCTGAATAAACCCTTTCTTCCGCAACTTGTTTCTTGTTCATGATGTTTTGTGAAGGAATAGGAACCTTGACTAAGACAACAGATATTGTGTAAATTTGGTTTTGTCCTGGAATATCTTTTAGTTGGGAGTCTTCTCTCTCTTCTACACCTGCTATCCATAGGTTTGATCTTCTCACTGTGTCCTGGATTTCCTGGATGTTTTGAGTTAGGCGCTTTTTGTTTTTTGCATTTTCTCTGACTGATGTGTCAATGTTTTCTATGGTATCTTTTACCTTTGTGATTCTCACTTTTATCTCTTGTATTCTGTTGGTGATACCTGCATCTATGACTCCTGATCTCTTTCCTAGGTTTTCTATCTCCAGGGTTGTCTCCTTTTGTAATTTCTTTATTGTTTCTATTTCTGTTTTCAATTTCTTCACCTGTTTGGTTGTGTTTTCCTGTAGGTCTTTAAGTGATTTTTTTGTTTCCTCTTTAAGGGCTTCTAGTTGGTTACATGTGTTCTCCTGGTTTTCCTGTAATTCTTTAAGGGAATTAGTTATTCATGCTCTTCTTGAGGACCTCCATCATTATCATGAAGTATGATTTTAAGTCCAAATCTTGTTTTTCTGGTGTGTTGGGATATCCACTATTTGGTGTGGTGTGAGAACTAGATTCTGATGTTGCCAGGTTGTGTTGGTTTCTGTTGCTTAGGTTCTTGTGCTTGCTTCTTGCCATCTTGTTATCTGTGATGCTCATTGAACTTGTTATTTCCGACTGGAGCTTGTTTCTCCTGTGGGTATGTGGGCTCATGTGCTCAGGGGGGAGATTGCTCCTGGGTGTTGAGGTCTCTGTGGGAAAGCTGTGAGTTCTAATGCTGGTGGACTTCTCTGGCTCTAGGCACAGATGTGTGCTGGAACAATCTGTTACTATGCAGGACAGTACTACCTGTGCCCAAGAGTTTCTGGCAGTGTCTCCCCAGATAGTCAGTGGCGAGGACATAGGGCCTGACATGTGGGCTCATGTGGGAGCGTGCTCCTGAGGCTCCTCTGAGTGTTCAGCAGTCTGGGAGCAGACCGTGAGTCCTGATGGTGGGGCCCAACTCTGGCTCTGAGTCGGAACCACCAATTTCTTTCATACCCTCCTAGACATACTGTGTAATGATGTTGTGCCTGGTATCTGGGTATCTCTGAATCAAGTATGCTGGTGCTTTTACTATTATATTCATGTGGATTTAGTACCGAGTTCATGCTGAATCCCCTGTAGTAGCTCTCAGCGCATTCCTTCCTATTTCATGCTAATGTCATTGGATGAGAATCTCTTTGTTCTTCAGGTAGCCTGTCACAGAGCCTTTTATCCCACTTTCATTTTTTACTAGGCTTTTCTGTCTTCATCAGAAATAGAGACTTTATTTAAAGTATAATCTTACATTATAAATAAAGTATATTATCCTCTTTAACAAGAAACTCAGGACTAAGCATGCAATGCTTTCTTTCTGATTCTGTTCCCTGTATTGTCTCAGCTCTGTCACTGGTGCTGACATTGCAATCCATAGTAACTGGAGCTCAGCTACTCTGAGCCACACAATAAAAATGTAGAATTAGATAGGGACCCATCTTTCTCTCCCTCCTCTTCCTCCTCCCTCCTCTTCCTCCTCCTCCTCTTCTCCCTCCTCTTCCTCCTCCTCCTCCTCTTCCTCCTCCTCCTCCTCTTTCTCCTTCTCCTCTCTCTCTCTCTCTCTCTCTCTCTCTCTCTCTCTCTCTCTCTCTCTCTCTCTCCTCACACCTCTTCTCCCTCTTACTCTTCTTCTTCCTTCTCTTTTTCCTCTTCCTCCTAATACCTTAGATCTGCCAACTCTTTTTCCCCAGTGAGTCATGCAGAGAGTGACTTGATACCAAAGTACAACCGGTACCTGTACCTTGAGGCCAAATGAGAGGTAGGGTAGAGGGCCGTCAGCATGATATGGAATATTTCAAAAACTTTCTTTAAAATACACTTGCAACATGGAAAAAAATAGTACTTCCCTGGTGTCATCCTTAAGTGTCTTTCTGCTAGGCTTTCTGAATAATGTGATTCTCTGCCTGTTATCCCAGCCTCTCTGAGACCTAGCCTTCTTCTATCTCTTCATCTCCTATTCTTCTGTCTCCTGAGCATTTTAGGCCAGCATCCTTGCAGTGGGCCTAAAATGTTTCTGTCTATCCTTCCTTCACCTCCTGGGAGCCACCTTGTTCCCACTTTTCCAAGCTGAGCTGTCCTGCTATTTCCCCCAAGAGTCACATTAATCTACTTCCTATTTATTTTCTAGCTATTTTATATATTTTGCAAAAAAACCCATTCAATTCTAAGTTTTGTGCACATTTCTCTATATGAATATGAAATGAATCTGAAATATTTATTAGCCACCTTTTTCTACCAGTCTTCTTGCTCTGATGAGCAATTCTGTTCCTTTTCTATAAATCCCAGTATGCTATAAGAATGATTGCCTTAGGAAGATATTGTCAAGAATTCGGAAAAAGGTAAATTGTTAGAGAATTTCTCTTGAGACCAATGTTGAGACTCGTGTCGTACTTTCAGACAATGGATTTTTTCTCTTTAAAAAGGTCTCTTGTGTCTTAACCTGCCATATGACTGTATGTCTCACCTCCCTTACAGTACTCATTGACTCCATCTACAAAGTTACTGAGGGAAGGCAGTCTGAAGTATTCCACAGACAGGCTGAGGGGAACTTTGATCCCAGCTGCTGCTTCACCATCTACCATGGCAACCACATGGAGTCCCTGGATCTCATTACCTCCAACCCAGAGGAGGCACGCACGTGGATCACAGGCCTCAAGTATCTGATGGCTGGCATCAGTGATGAAGATTCCCTTGCTAAGAGGCAGAGGACCCATGACCAATATCCTTTCTAGAGCTTCACACTTGAGTTGCTTGTGTGTGCAAGTATGCATGTGTATGTGAGCATGAGTGTGTGTGTGAGTGTGTGTGCATGTGTGTCTATAAAGTTATGATTAGAGAGCACTGTGCTACTTCCCATAATTATGACATCTGAAGCTTGTCTCCTTCCGTCTGATTTTCTGTCTCCTGAATGTTCATTTTTCTTTTTTTCTCAATCCCAGGGCATGAGTCAATAAAACCATGAAAACATAAACATGTGTGAACTCAGACGCAGAATTCTGAAGAAATTGAATGTAGTTCTGTATTCAGAGAAGTCCCTATTGGACATGATTATATTTTTATAGGGGCACTATTTGAATTATAAGAAATCCTGACATGACATAAATTTGGTTAATTTAATAACATTTTGGGTTCTAATTATGTCATTTACAGCAAGCACCTCTCAGCTTTCCTCCCCTTGTAAGGTTACAGCATGTTCACCAAATGGTTAACACTATGGAGGGAGGGATTTCACTATATAGATTTTCCCTTTATATAGTGATTGATAAATGAAAGTCTTTATGTGATTACCCCCCCTTCTTTTTAAATTTGAACACTATGTTTTGAACATTTACTGTTTGAAAATTTTATACATGAGTATGTGCTTTCATTAAATCTTTCCTTCTATCTTCCCTTATTCTGTCTGCACACATCATGAACACCTTTTTAAACCCACTGAGCCCATTTGGTGATGCCACAAGTACTGTGGGGTGGGGTGTCCATTGGCACAGGAGCAACTTCTCAGGGCCATGTCTGAAGCGATGGAACTCTCTCTCCTCTCATAGCAAGTCCATAGCACAGCAGTTCAGGGTGGAGCTTCGTGGGCCCTTCCTCACCTGTGCTTGCATTTTGGTTGGCTTTATCTTGTACATGACTTGTGCATTTAGTCATAGCCAATGTGGATGCATGTGTGTAATGGCCCTGTCATGTCTGGAAACCACAGTTTCACATTCTCTCCACTTCTTCTTCTGAATCCAGAGTGGAGCCTTCCTGCTGGGTGGAGCTGATCGTGTTCTGTGGTCTTTCTGACCTCAGTTTTCTTGCCGTAAAGTGAGGGTGTTTGGCTAGTTCAGGCCTGTTTTCTTTCTTCGTGACTTCAATGGTCTTAAAATACCTGTGTCCATGTTTTTGTTAGAGAAGGTGTCATCCTGGTGTCCTCCTTGCCATCATCACCCACCACTAACAACAACCACCATCACCATCATTATATACAGAAGAGAGGAGAAATTCATACTCATTAATTATATATATCTACACTTAGGCTCTTGTTAAAATAAAGAGTATAATCGGCTCAGGAGTGGTTTTCAACAGTATGAAGGCTAAGCTGATGAGCCACAGGGTTTTATCTCTAGTCACAGCAAGTCGGATTCTTGAATGAGTTAAAAACATCTCTACCTTGGTCTGTTGGCTTGACATTTGGTGAAACAAGAAACCAGAAAGACCCAAGTAAGCAACAATACTGAATGGTGGAAACACTATCTGGTACAGGCATCAAAATCCATGTTGATGGTACTCTTGATAAAGATGTGCTTTCCCACGAGCAAGAGCGCCAAGATAGGCAGTTTCAGGATAGGGTTATTTCAGGGGTTCAGTGATGTCAGCACTGACTCAGCTCCACATCCCTAACATGTAGGCTTGCTCTCTCAGCTGGCTGGCAACCTCTTGGACAAAGGAGGTATAACATCTTCAGGTGCAGTGCCAGACATAGTCCTGCCCAAGGGAACAGTGCTTTACCTTACCAATGAGAGAGAAGAAAAAAGGGCAAAAGCCTGTGTAGAACCCTCTCCAGAGATAACTCATCACTGGGCAGAATTTCTATTGTAGGTTCATTCCTGCCCTTCCTGCTTGAAGACTGTCATGATGCTATGGTAACACAAGGTGTATGTTTTGATATTTGTTGTATTAGAAACTAAATCGGAGTGCTAACAAAGTCAATTTATTTAAAATTATAGTAATTTTTACTGCATTTAAAGTCATGTATAATGACTTTTTTTCAGAGCACAGCAGCAAAGACTTGAAGGATCCTGCTGTGTCATTACTGTACCCATCTCTACAATGTCGGATGTGAGAGAGCACATGAGTTTCCATGTTCGTTTTATACTTAGCTTAACAAATGAAAGAAAATCCAGCCTCACACAGATAGCATGGGAACACTGGAAATTTTCATCAGAGGCACTCAGCAGTGCACTCTGAGGATGGCTGGATTAAGTCAACTGTCACCTTTCTTCCCTTAGTGCATGGCCACCTCCAGACTATATGGTTCCTGGATACATTAATATAATCAAAGTTCTATATGAAACAAGGAAAAGTCAGGGTCATAGGGGAAACAGTCGATTCCAGAAGCTGTGATTAGGACCCACTTAAGTATCTCAGAACCTTTACCCTCTAGGTCAGAGTAATAATCCTTGACATAGACAGGTAAGAGGTAGGTACCGATGGCAGGATCCTCTGCTGCTTTATTGGTCAATGAAGTTCTGTTGTTGTTGTTTTGCTTTGTTTTCTGTTTTCTTTAAACTTGATGCATTTTTGTTTTCTGTTGCTTGAAAGTATTTATATTTGAATTAGTCAGTGTGGTACCTAAGAAATCTTATATTATAGAAACAGGTCATCTGGGAGAGAAGCACACATGAACTGCCCAGGAGAGCTATTTTATAAGACACGTAGAGACAGTTGGTGTTTGAGCCAGTATTGCAAGGAACAATAAAGAAGAAATGAATAGACAGTAAGAGAAGAGGTAAAAATGGGTTGACCCAGGTACCATTTTTCAGAACTGACAAAGTTTTAAATAGAACAATATGTTGACATTACAATCCTTAAAAATGTTCTTGTGTTTGTGGGTGCACTCATGACTATTCATGTTCATACTAAGGTGAACATACATAAGTGGTCAGAGGACAACATGAAAGAGCGACTTCTCTCCTATCTTGTGTGTACCAGGGATTGGAGTGAGGTCATCCACGGTTGACAGCCAGGACATTTACTCATAGAGTCAAAGCTCCAGATCTAGATTGTTATTCTTAATTGGACATGTGTTTAATTAATCGAGGAGAAAGAATGTGGGATGTTCAGAATTAGACTTCACTTAGAACTTAAACATTCATGAATAAATGATTATAATGAATCTTAACCCGCTAAAGGAGAAAATTCATCCACCTAAAGTGTGAACTGAGTAATTTTTGTGGCATGGTGGGCCAGGTATTGTGTAGGTCCGCATGGATTCTACCCTTAAGAATCACAGTCTGGATTCTTAGTAGGATGACAGTCCTGGTAATGCTGGTGCCTGCTCACTGGGGGGTATGGAGAGTCATTGGAGGATATGGACAGTACCGAATTGGTGGGCTCACAGTGAGCGCTTCCCTGATAGGCTGCTTGCTGCTGCAGTGCTGAAGGCTGGCAGATTTCCTCCTGCTTCCTTCGGGTAGATGAACTCTGAAATCTCAGCACCCTACCTCATGCAGAGCTAATGGTGCTGGTGTATAACCTCAGCACTTACTCTGTCAGCCCGTTCCCCGTTTCTTTCTCCACTCACTCAGTCCTGACACTGTGAAGGAAGTTGTTACCTGAAGGTGACCCCTTACATGTACTGTAAGTTAGAATGTGGGGAAAATGCTGCTCGCCTCCTGAGCTTGTCTAGGATTTTGAGCTAAGAACGAGTTGAAGTGGTTGAAAACGTTAAAAGAACGATGACATTTTTCATTTCAAGTTTGAGCTTCATTGTGCACAAGTAGAGTATTATCAGACCAGAGCTGTGCACATTCCTGCCGGTCTTGTTCTTCAGGCTGCTGGCCTGTTAGTGGAGAAGCTGTGTCTGAGATGAGCTGTCTGCAAAGAGCAAAGGGCTGGGTGTCAGCCATTTCTCGGAAAGTCTGCCCGCTGAAACTGTGATGTGAAAGAATATGATGTAATTGTGTTCTCCTCTGGCTTTGTTTTAGAAAACACCAACCATGGTATTTATTTATTTTTCTTCTGAGTTTTCCCTTGTTGAATGACATGTTCCTCATAATTTTGTGCGTGGTAATGAGTCATCAGGTCGGGGGTTTTCTGGGCACTGGTATCTCAGTTATAAAGCACAGCTTTATCCAGAAACCTTACAGCTGCTTCTCTACATGCACTTTTACTGGAAATAATGAGTTTTCCTTTCATAGAACATTGAAGTCACGGGCGAGCTCACGGTTATCTAGTTGTGTTCCCTGATATTGGAATGGAAGAAGCAGGGGCACTGAGAGGTGACTGGCAACCCACTGTAAAGGGGGTGTGTCATCAGTAGCATCGGGACCCGTGTTTTTCTCGTTCTGACTCCATTCTGATTGTGGTTTGTCAATCTCCGTCCTCTTAAGCAGCTGTCAAAGCCAGCTATGGATGGGTCTGAAGCTGTGAAGCCCGGCTCCCACCCTACGAAATGTCTATCTGCAGGATGCGCTCATGCTGAGGATTGGCAGTTCCTTGCTTCTTCCTAAGAGTTTCATAGGTCACTGTAGAACAACAAGATGGATAAACTGCTGTAGTTGGAGTCATTTACTTACTCTTTTGTCCTATGGCTGAGTATGCTGTAGTCAAAGGAGTGTCCAGTGAAAGAGAATGGAGTTCCAGGGGGAAACGTGTGACTGCACAGAAAACAGAAAAAAAATCCTTAGTAGCAACTGATCATCTTTTGAATTCTTTCTTTTATTTTTTATTATTATTATTTTTTTTTTTGTCTAGCTCTGTTCTCCCTTTAGCCTCCAGGTAAAATATGCAGTCAGGTCCTTACTGAACTTTATAAGAAACAAAGGAAAGAGCTGCGCTTTTGTGTTTTGTTACAAAGTGTCTCTGGAAGGAAAGCTGATTTTACCTTTCTGTCTGTTGTTATTTTGTAAGTTTCCAGTGACTAGCATGTAGACATTATGTAAGTTAATGGATTCCATGTGTTCATTCATTCATTCATTCATTCATTCATTCATTCACACAATATGACTTTTACTTTATAAGGCAATAACCTTCCCCAGCCATTTCACTGACAGACAATGTAAGCATAGTTTTTAATCACTGGAAAGATGGTTGGTAGCTTGAAGTAAGGAGCGAACAATCTCTTAGGACTGCTGGCTGCTTGCTAAGGTGACAGTGTCCACTGGACCTCTGCTGTGAGTCACTTCTGTTCCCCACTTATGGTTTCCTTTTTAAAATTGTCATTTCAATTAATTTTGTGTGTGGGTTTTTTTTTTTTCCTGCATGTGTCTCTGTACCTATTACCTATGAAGGCCAAAAGAGGGTATTGGAGCCTCTGGAGCTGAAGTTTAGGAGGGTTGTGAGCTGCCATGTGGGTGCTGGGAATTGAACTCAGGGTGGTTGGAAGAACAGCCAACATTCTTAACTGCTGACTGACCTTCTTTCCAGCCTTGCCATGTCTTGATTTTTGAACCTATACTTTGCTCTGACTTTGATTCTCTTCTTTCTTCCTCTCATCACTTTAATTCCTTTCCAGTGCCCTGTAAACATTGCAGCTCAATTTAATACTCCATGCATACATGTCCTTAATATGTTATATTACAATGCTACATGTTCATTGGGATTTTGATGCATGCACTGCATGGCCTCATCTGAGGACCCTGTACATCTCCACACACATGGCACGACTCCTTGTTGTCTAAACTCAGCTTTGTGTTCTCACCCCTGAGTCCCACATCTGAGCTTAGTGACTGTGGTTAGAAGTGTGTGATTGTTGGGAGGGGCACTGTCACATCTACTGACAAAGGAGGAATGCAGGCTAGAAATTGGCTTTATGTGCAGGCAACAGAGATACTAGATCCGGTTGGGTGGCTGTGGCATTGGCACTCCATTCTCTTACTACTCTGACTGAAAGCTTTCTCTTCTTCCTAACACTAGTGAGGTCCAACTAGATGGTCTAATTGTCTTTACATATTAGAATAAAACACAGAAAAGAGAGTTCAGATCCTGAGGACAAGAACAAAAACATACTAAGGGAGAGGGCCTAGGAGAAGGCAGAGTCTAGATTTGTTAAATTTAACTCTCCTCATAGCGAGGTCCATGAGCCAAGAGTTAGAGCACGAACAGCAGGCTGCTACTGCCCAGGATGTCTCTAACACGCACAGCAGAGGTGTGGAAGACCTCGAAGCCTTTGTGTAGGAACACAATTCAGGTTAGTGTGGCTGCACCATGGAGCTGAGGTCAGGACACGGGGAAAAGGATGATGTATGAAGTTGTGTAGAAACATTTGTGATGTGTCAGTGGTGGCTAGGGCGCTGTCCTCTACAGAGAAAGTAGAACAGGTGGCAGCCTCCTTACAGCTGGTGAAACACAGGGCTTTTTAATGGTAGTTTTAACACCTAATTTGGATTAGGTCGATAGAGTGTTTGAATTAAGCCGTCTAGTAAAACTCCTGTGTTGTGAGCCATGCACCAGCCATGCAAACACAAACCACCATGTCCTCGCTCCTGTTGTCAGCGCCAGGGGCTTCTCACAGCCTGTGCAATGCGGGGTCTCCTCAGAAGCCTGTCTTCTGTTTCCATGGCTCTGACAGTGTCCTTGTGACATTCAATGAGTGAGCAGCTCTGATTCCGAGGAGAGCTTTTCTTTGACCTTTGTGCACGTGGGTGAAACAGACCTTTGAGGAGGCGGACAAGAACGGGGATGGCTTATTGAATATTGAAGAGATTCACCAGCTGATGCATAAACTCAATGTCAACCTGCCCCGCAGAAAAGTCAGGCAAATGTTTCAGGTACGTGTTCACAATGGTCTTGGCCTTCTATAAAACACAGAAATTACTGATGTACTTGGGCACATTAACCGCTACCATTTTGTTGGGAGCTGGGGAGAACAGTATTACCTGCTCTGTACTGTTTTATTTTTTTTTAATAAAGACAGATATTATGTCTCATCAAAAGAAAACGCTTCATAAACTTAAGTACCCTGTTTCACCCCCTAGACTAATTTGTTGTTGGCATTTTCAAGAGCAATTAATTATTATAAGCATTTTTCCTGACACTTGAACAGCGGTGTGAACTTGATCAAGTTCTTTGAAGAGGATGAAAATGCTTCATTTTCCTACCACAGGGGCTGTTGTGAGGATTAGAATAAAAACCAGTAACAAGAGAGAAACAGTGCCTCAGAAACGCCAAGAACTCTCTTTTGTTTCAGAGGAGTTTAAGATTGAAGGCCTACGAGGCCGGGAAGTGCTGCTGTCAGAGTTGAGAGCTCTTCTGGTGTCAGACAAGATGCTCCTTCCTCTCTCTCCACAGGGAGGTCCTGGCCTGGAGCTTACACTGAAGCTTTCAGCTGGGCTGTGCTTAGACGTGGGAAGTGTTGAACAAAGGCCAGAGTATACTGTTAGTAATGAGCAAGAGATAAATCACAGAACAGCATTCATTTGGAGATAAATTAGATGTACAATCCATGTTTTATAAAGACCTTTCATTTTATGTGACTAGGTCAGTAACTTAAACACACAGCAAGCATAAAAGATGTTCTATGCTTGGGCTTTTCCCCAACCATCTGCTGCTCTTCTCTTATTGTGTCAAGGGCATAAACAACAGGGAGCATGTGTTCCAATAGTGACTGGAAGACAGATGCTGGATCCCTTCTCTGGCCACCTAAGGGGGGTCTTGCTTAGGAGATGTTCCTGTTAGAGATGGTGTGTATTGGGGCATTTAGTTTCATTGCACTGAAGAACATTATGAGAAAAGAGAAAAGAAAGGAGTGAAATTCAGGGAAAACTAGAAAATGTTTATGTCCTATGTCTTATAGTCTCAGAGTAAATTATTTAGATGAGCTTTTTTTGTTTAATAGTTATGGCTTTAAATTAGCATCTATTATACATTTCATTGTGGCATTTTCATAAATACTCTGGTTGATCCTCCGTATAAGCCGAGACAGGGTCGTATGTGGCCCAGGCTCTTTCAGATTTGTAGAGCTCCTTCTGCCTCAGCGCCCTGCTCTCAGATAGTAAGGCCATTATATATGCGGCAAGATGCTGCTCTTACATTTTAAAGTGTGTTAAGCCAGAAGTGACAGGGCTAGTGTGCCACTACGTAGGAAGTAATTCCATGTGAGTCCCGAGGCCAGCAAGGATCTGCAGAGGACGGCTTGTGGTGGGAATGAGAACCTCAGGAACCCTGAAGTAGTAAGGCTTTATTTTTCAGGGTTTGGGATATTTTAACACACACACACACACACACACACATACACCCCCCCCCCCCCAAAAAAAAGACAGGGTCTCTACTGCATAGCTCTGGCTGGCCTGGAACCTATGTAGTCTAGACTGGTCTTGAACTCACATAGAGTTGCCAGCCTCTGTCTCCTGAACGCCGAGAGAAAGGTGCGTAAACGTCATCAGGCCTGGCAGCAGTAAACACACTGGTTCGCAGTCATGACGGTAAAGTGACCAGTACACAGTACACTCCATTTCTTTGATGCAATGACTCTTCCGTATGGGCCCCGTGTATCAAAACCAGTGTACACCCTCATTTAAATGACAAGAAGGAGCCACCTGGCACCATACAGAAGCCATACAAGGTTTAAAATGATCTTGTGTGACTTGATGTAAAGTTGGCATTAAGCAAAGATTCCCAAAACTTTGAAAGGCTTCACACTAATCTGCATGTTATCTTTGCTCAGAGGCCCTGCTAGTCTTTTATACTGTTCCAATTTTAGCCCGTGTGCCACTGAAGCAGGCACGATCAATAAGGAAAGTTTTTGTGAGCACTTCAGCTTTTAAGGCTGTATTTAAATCTACGTAACAGCTGAGTGAGTGTTTTTCCACATTTTCAAAATGCCGTTTCTTTCCTGTCAGGTTTGGTTCTGTCGTTATTGTGTGCTTTGAGTGAAGGTGATCGAGTGATGCTTTGCTTGCTCATTATGCTTTCCTGGCTCCTTACTGATGAAGTCAGTCAGCTCTCTATCTGTGGTGAACAGCACTTGTGCAGTAGTGACTAGGCACAAGTAATTTGAAGTCAACATCTAACTGTGTGGGGCTTTCATAGGTTCCCTCGTGAGGAAAGCTGGCTGGTACCACAGCTCCTGTGGCTGTAAGAGCCCTAAACCAGAGGCCACTCATGAAGCATCAGAGACATAGGTGTAGGGGAAGAATCACATCTTCTATGTTATTACCGTTCTGAAGCAAGTGAGAGACAAGCGTTAGCTATGCTGTGCATTAAAACAACCCCCCCTTCTGTTCTCCTCAAGTTGTCTTTTTGACTCATTTCCCTAAGGATCACTTTCTGTCTCATTTTGTTTCTAGTTACCTTGGTTTTCTTTAGCTTAACACTTTGTTAGCTTTTTACTTGGATTGCTAGTTTTGTTGTTGTTTTGTTTTGTTTTATTTTTGAGACAGCCTTTTTTTTTTTTTTTTTAAATTGTTTTTAGATACTCTCTGTATTTACATTTGAAATGTTATCCCCTTCCTCTACTCCCCCTCCACTTGTCTCCAAGAAGGTGCACTCCCTCCTGATCCCCCTCTCCACCCCATTGCCTTGGCTTCCCCCACATTGGGAAAACATGCCCTCCCTGAACCAAAGGCCTCTTCTCACATTGATGCCAGACACTGCTATCTTCAGCTACATATGCACCTGAAGCCATAGGTCTCTCAGTGTGTGCTCAATGGTTGGTGATTTAGTCCATGGAAGATGTGGAGGGTTTGGTTGGTTGATAATGTTCTTCCTATGAGGTTGCAACCCCTTCTCTTCAGTCCTTTCTCTACTTCCTTCACTAAAGTCCGAGGCAGGCTTCTTTATGCAGTCTAAGCAGGTCTCCAGCTAGCCATCCTCCACACAGCTCATGCCAGGCTTTGTCTCCTTACAAAATTTCCTAACACATTTGGCTTCACGGTTTGCTTTAAAGGTTTAACTGTATTTTTGACAGTTTTCTGCTTCCTTGTTTGTAAATGTGATTCTGATTCTGGGATTGAAAGCAGGGCTGTGATACAGATGTAAGTGTTTTTATCTTTTAATTTGTGTTTTGCCTGCATGCATGCAAGGGCAAAGTCTGTGCAGTACTGAAGAAAGCCAGAGAGGGCATTGCATCCCCTGGACCTGGACTTCCAAATGGTCGTGAACTGCCATGCTGTGTCTCCAACGACTGAGCCACCTTTCTACCCGCAGTGTCCTAGCAACTTGAGCTAGAGCTGTTTACTTTGATGTTTTTACTTCTCTCCTTAGCAACATTACTTCAGAGTTCTACCTCAAAGATGTGTTTCTGTTAACTTATAAATGTACTATAGCCAGAGAAGTTGGTTTGTATGGTGTTGACTCTAATTTGTTGAAACTTTCTTCATTGCCTATAATTTTTATATTGTTCCACGTGTGCTTAAAAAATGTATTTTTGTGATTTAAGTGCTGACTCTTCTATAGTGAACATTACTTTCTAATTCTGTTTTCTTTTCTCCCCTCTATGTTGTTCAGGAGGCAGACACAGATGAGAATCAGGGAACCTTGACATTTGAAGAGTTCTGTGTTTTTTACAAAATGATGTCATTGAGACGAGACCTCTATTTGCTGCTCTTGAGCTACAGTGACAAGAAGGACCACCTGACTGTGGAGGAGCTAGCTCAGTTTTTGAAGGTGGAACAAAAGGTACCATTAGACTGTGCAGTGGATTGTTTGCTCAGAAGAACTTGAGAGATGTGGGTATCTTTTGGGTACTGGGTATAGTTATATGCTCAACTCAGAATTCACTGACAAATAGCAAAATTTACCAAAAATTATACCAGTGAATCATTTAAAATATCTGTTTAGTGGCTTTTAAGGAAAGCGATGAACCAAAACTAGCATATATAGCTTTACCTTGTCTGTGTTGGATATGGGGCATGTGCATTTTCCTACAAAGGACTGAAAATTAACTCATCTCATTTTAAATACACCAGTGGTGTCTCTTTCTACTGGGAGGTACTAGTAATGGTATAAATTAAAGTTTGTATTGATTTATGCTAGTATTAATATTAGCAAAATATAAATTGACATAAAACGCACAGTACTGTTGGTTTTCTACACTGTTACAGAATTCTTAGTTCACACAGTAAACACTGATAACTGACACAGGAAATTGGCATCAAATCATGTGTAAATGCTGATAAATTAGGATAGGTCTTGCCTAGAGCAGGGATTTGTAAGTTTACTTAAAGTAAAGCATTAAACTTGAATAGAAAATAGTCTTTTTATAATAAACAAGGGTAGTTTTTTTTTTATTATTATTTTTTTTTATATTGCTGTCTTACTATTCTTCAGACTTCATTTCTCAGGGTGGAGGAGAAATAAAGGGGTTTTATCTATAAATGCAAACACAGACAAACTCTCGGTTATATGACATGTCAAGAGAAGTCATTCCCTTGCATGGACACAAAGTAAATTTCCAAGGAGTTAAGTTCAGAGTCTATGACAGGAAGGCGAAGCACCAAGAAGTAAAGTGGCACACTTTGTCTTGTGGCACACTTTGTCTTGCCTCGTTGAGAGGATTCTCATGTGGCTGAGAGCACCTGGTCCTGTTTACCACCCTCGCTCCCCACCACATACACCTTTCCCCATAGAGCCAGCTTGATGTACCCTAAATTAAAATTTAAAGTGATATCTTAAAAAAATACATTTTTAGTTGTGTGGGGGAGGGTTTATATATCGGAGTTGAACTTATTTCTGTTCCAGTATTTTAAACCTTAAAGCCTCTTTCAATTTTCTCTAGTTCAAACCAGACCAGAAAGATAGCAGATTTCCTTATCATAGCTCAGAACTTGTTTGATGTCCTTAATCTGTTCTGGCTAGTGCTGCTTACAAGTTCAGAAATGGCAGAAAGTCCCCTTGTTCCCTCACTGTCAGGTATTTTTATGGCACCTAAATGAAAGTTTTGAATTAGATTTTATGGGCAGACAAATTGGCTAGTTTGGTTCTTCATCCCTTTGCTGGAGAGAGAATGAGAAAAATCAGAAAGGAGTTGGCAAACTGTCCACATATGTTTTCTCTCTACAGTTTACTTATTACTGAATCTTAACCCTAAATTTTATTCATAATATTGTATAAAAGGTTATTTTCTGTCTATCATGAATCAAAGAGCAAGTAAGTCATTAGTATTTTTGTGCTGACATGGACTAGCGTGGTACCTCAGTGTGTACTTGATTGACATTTCTTTGCAGTAGTGGTGCCATTCCTCCATGTGATTGTTTACTAGGGAGCTCAGTGCTGCCTGGTGACATATTGGGCCACAGGGCTGCCATCATCACTTTGCTTTTCAATTGCACTGTTTTACAGCTTTGTTTAAAGTTTTCGATCAGTCAGAAAACTTGCCCACACAATTCGCTCTTGTGCTAGTTTGGGGTATGTGTATATTTAAGAGAGATAAAGAGACACAGACAAACTGACAAGACAGAGGTGTTCCTCTACAGTTTGGGGAGATCCACCCCATTTCATTTTCTTTTCTCCTCCTCCTCCTCCTCCTCCTCCTCCTCCTCCTCCTCCTCCTCCTCCTTCTTCTTCTTCTTTCTCTTCTTGTTCTTCTTCTTCTTGTTCTTCTTCTTGTTCGTCTCCTCCTCCTCT
The DNA here is from genome assembly GCF_963924665.1 of Micromys minutus. Lineage (NCBI taxonomy): Eukaryota > Metazoa > Chordata > Mammalia > Rodentia > Muridae > Micromys > Micromys minutus. The sequence goes on along the minus strand of NC_137973.1, from coordinate 2,425,356 downwards.
TCTCCCTCGTCCTCCTCCTCCTTTTCATTTTGTAAATAAACACTTTTTATTTTTGCAGCACAACCCACCTTTCCCCAAGAACATGAATTGACCTCAGCCACTAAAACAGAGGACAAAGCTATTAAGTGTCAGAAGGAAAAGGGTTACTAGAAAAATAGTTTATATTCAATGGTCTCTCAAGGATCCAACCTCTGTCCCAAGCTTCCTAACAGGGCTTACCAAATGAGACAAAAAGGCATGGAGAGGCTAGAAAATTCACTGAATAAGGGAAAAAGAGTCTGGCAGTGAAGACTTGGGCTCCCACAAGAGAAAACTAGAAGATGCAGAGAGAAAATAATTTATTGGTGATGGTATATAATGTCATGCTGACCATTCCGTATCTTTCCCTTTTACAATGCTGAGAAAACCAGTTTGGCACAGCCCATTATCTCTTGCTATGAGAAAGCTATACTCAATCACCAACTGCTCCCAATGCCTTCTTAGTATCTCTTTCTAAAGTGAAATGTATTCAACTTGATTTCTGACTTTTTTTCTATTCTCTATTCAAGCCAGTTAACACTTTATTTGTTGTGAATAGACTTATTATTGTTTTTGTTTGACTATATGGTAGGATGGAGTTAAGCAGATCGGAATATATATGTTACTTCTTTAACTCAGATCACATTTACTTCTGTATTAACAACTTTTCTATTGCCAGGATAGAACACCAAGACTGTAATTGGGCATATGATTCCAGAGAGTTAGAATCCATGATGAATGAGCTAAGGTATGGAGGCAGGAACAGTGGGAGCCCACACATTACCTCCAGCAGGAGTAGAGATAGCAAACTGAAAATGAGTCTTGAAACATCAAAACCTGTCCTCATTAACAGGCCTTCTTCAACAAAGCCATACCTCCTTATTTTCTAAAATATTTCCACCAACTGGTGCCCAAGCATTCAAACATATGAGTCAGGGGAGGGGCAACATTTTCATTCAAACCATCCCAAGTCTGTGAGTCATAAAGTTCTCTTGATGGCCATATGGCCCTGGAAGGATGCGGGTACAAATGAAAATAGTTGGTTTTAGTTCATTTCTGTATTAACTGTTTAATAAGTTGTCATGTGTTCTTAATTGTACAGATTCGTCATTTTTCAGTCTATGTAGGATAACAAGTGAGCAGGTACTCATGAGGTTTTACAGTTCCATAGAAAATAATTTTTTTAACTCTTTGAACAATTTGAGGATCTTAAAATTATCTTAAGATGAAAACCCCATGCAGGTTTCTGTGGTAAATTTTCATGGCACTAGGAGACTCTGTAAGGAAATGAAGATTTAAGACAGGAGGATCGCCTGTTCACGTTTAGTGCCGGGTCTGATGACTCCTGCACAGGCAAGCAGGTTGGTCAAGTAAATGGTGGATAAGGCCTGTGGTGTCCTGCTGTTGAATGGGAGGAACTTGGCAGGAGCTGCTCATGAGATTCTTCTGACATCTCTGTGTCTTTGGCTCCTTCTCTGTGCACACAGACTATCTCCTGAGTGAGAGCATCACACTACACCTCATGGGAAAACCCAGAGGGTCCTTCCCAGAAGTACATATGTGCTCCAAGGGGAAGGCCTGGGGGTAGATGGGAGAATCCTTCCTGTGTTTATTTCTTCACATTCCATGGCGCGCTGTGTTAGGGTAGCCTGTCCTGAATGTCATCACTTACACACAACTGGAGTTTTCTTCTGTGTCAGTTCCCTTTTGGCTCATCATTCCCACAACTGCCATGATATAGTTTAATGATGATAATGATAATAGTAATAATAATAATACTAATAAAAGTGCTCTCTGTTCCCTGATGTTTATTATGAACCATTAAAACCCGTAGGACTTCCTGACTGATTGGGTAACTTTTGTTACTTCCAGTTTGCCAGTCCCCTTCAAATTTCACCAATAGTTCATCCATCTGATGAGTGGCTGTGAGCCCCCATTTCCACTTTTGGACACTGGGAAGGGAGAAGAAGCTGGGGATCAAGTTAAGAACTTTGGGAAGTGATGTCATCAGTCTGTGCCGTAATTCTTATAGACATTCCACAAATAAGATGCCCTGGCGCTCAAGACTCAGTAAACACATTCAGGCACCGTTGGGGTGGATGTCGAGGGAGGCCATAGGTCTATGCCACCATCCCACTTCCTGTGCAGTTCTTTTGTTTGGCTGCTCCTCAGTTTCCATTTAGTATACGCAGAAAATGGGAAGAAAAGCACCGTCCCTCTACTAAGGGTCATTCTATTGAAAGAATGAGCTTTAAGGAGGATTGGGGCAACAGTTTCATCAGTCCTTTAGAAGCCTAAGCAGGCTTTTCTGAGCTCTCTTGACAGGCCCTTTTCTTGGCCTTATTTCAAAGAATCCACTTGTACAAAGAATCATGGTGTCCCCCTAGCCAGGATTCCCATCCTTAGCACCTAGACTCCTCAGCCTGGCCCCGGCTGCAGGCCGCTGGTGTCTGAGCATCTTGGTTGGCTTTCTGCAGGAATCCTGTCTCTCTACCTTGAGTTCCCTTTCCCTCCAGGTAGTGTTTTACCCACACATCCCCATTCTTGGTTTTTGACCTTGGTTTCTTTTTTTACAAAGGGCATCTGGTACCCACTTTTCCTGCCCCACAATGTCAAGTTGAAGGTTGATCTTGATAAAAGTGACAGATATCCAAAGTGCAGCACTGTGAAGAATTAAAATTAAAATATACAAATTTGGTGGCTTTAACGTCATCCAGAGTAGTGGAATCACTGCAGCCCATTTGACTGGCAATAGTGCATATCACTAGCCAAGGGGCATATGATTCCTCACCCTTCCTGCTTGTACTAAAGTTCTGCCAGGAAATTTTTTTGAGGGAGAAAACAAAAGCCAGCACTATGTGAAGTCCGCCCTGAAGAGTCTGTATCTGGTTTAATTTTCTAAAGTAGCTTGAAGGTACCTCCACATGGGTAGAGCTTGGAAGAATCTATCTATCTATCTATCTATCTATCTATCTATCTATCTATCTATCTATCTATCTATCATCTATCTATCATCTATTTATCATCTATCTGTCTGTGTGTCTATCTGTCTATCTATCTACCTATCTATATCTATCTATCTGTCTGTGTGTCTATCTGTCTGTCTGTCTTTCTATCTACCTATCTATCTATATCTATCTATCTATCATCTATCTATCTATCTATCTATCTATCTATCTATCTATCTATCTATCTATCTATCTACATTACTATATCTCAGGAGACAAAAACCACATAGGAACATTTTAATGTGTAGAAACTTTAAGATCTCATATTTTAAACACTATATAAATGAACCACATGGTAGGGAAGTATTTGCAACATATTAAAAAGGAAATACTGTGTTTCTGTAATGTGGGAAATGCTTTTCTGGGTCAGTGTACCTATAAACACTTTGCCCTTACTAGTCGTCAAAAATGCAAAAGTAAGCTAAAACTTATTATTTTCACCCTTTAATCTAGTAAACATTAACAGTCATTGTAAGTACTTAGCTTGTAAATGGTTTAATTATTCAATATGGCACTTTTACAAGTCTGAAAATTTTTTAGGAGTTTTTTAAACATTGATTCATTTTACCCGCAGCCATTTATTTTAAAGAAATGTCTAAGTACTTACAGAAAAATTTGGAAAGTGTGAAATTCAGCATTCTTTAGAACAAAAAAAAAGTTGGTGCTTAGATGAGAGTGGACCCATTGGACCTGCACCTCTCACTAATGTGGTACTTCACGCTGTAACTGACAGAAAGGACTTTCTACAAGCGTCTTCGTTCTGTAGTGTCTTTACTGGTATTTTCATTAATATGGTGAATATTTTTAAAGTGTGAGTTCAGAAAAGATCTAATTTTGGTTTGTGTCCTGTGATAATGAATTCTCTGCTCATCTGCCCTTAGCTTTTCTCCAGAATGATGCGTAGTTTGTTCTGTGTACCTTGCTTTGGACCTCACGGGCTCCTGGTGGTTTACCTGAGTGGATCTTGGAACAAAGGCCTCATACCTGAATAACCGTAGGGGCACTCAGTCTTTCTGTGGAGCACAAAGTGACTGGTGTGGTTATTTTTATATTATGAGAGGTGGACATATGTTCGAAGTCTAGGTCATAGTACACAAGCTAATGAGCTGTTCACAGCCTTCTAGGGCTGTGGAGTACCTCGGGGGCTTTGCAGCTCTGTATACTTAACCATATTCCTTTATTAAGTCATATTAAACAGGTGATTTAATTTTGAAAGCCCTACATTTTACCATTGAACATGAAAGTGGAATTTTGGAGTAATGTAACATATGATAAATATAATGTTTTTAGCATTCATTACTTCATGTTGGCTGGCAAGATTGGCTTCCCTTATTATTCTTCATCAGTATTTTTTACATTTATTTATTTTTATGTGAGTACACTGTAGCTGTCTTCAGACATACAGAAAGTGCACCAGACCTCATTACAGATGGTTATGAGCCACCGTGTGGTTGCTGGGAATTGAACTCAGACCTCTGGAAGAGAGTCAGTGTTTCTAACCACTGAGCCACCTCTCCAGCCCTATTCATCAGTATTTTAAAAGGTCACGGTTAGATTCCTGAGCAAATGGATTTTTCTTTTAAATAAAAGTGTCATTTTTTTTCATTTTGGGGTTCTGGGGATCATAGATTTTTTTAATGTTAGGCAAGGGCTCGTCCAGTGAGCTCCAGCTCCAAGGCTGCCCCCATTCTTTATGTTACTATTTAAGGAAACAGTTTGTACAATTTACTTTTCCTTACTGTATACACATGGGTGCAGCAGCCTGAGGCCAACAGTGAGAAGGGTATGTGCTGTTCCATTGGTGCTGCCAAAGGTTTCCCAGAGCATTCAGTGCCCTCACCACTGCCCTCACCACTGCCTCCACCAGTGCCCCCACCACTGCCCTCACCACCACCACTGCCCTCACCACTGCCCTCACCACTGCCCCCACCACTGCCCTCACCACTGCCTCCACCAGTACCCCCACCACTGCCCTTACCACTGCCCTCACCACTGCCCTCACCACTGCCCTCACCACTGCCTCCACTAGTGCCCCCACCACTGCCCTCACCACTGCCCCCACCACCACTGCCCCCACTACTGCTTTCACCACTGCCCCCACCACTGCCCCCACCACTGCCCTCACCACTGCCCCCCCCACCACTGCCCCCACCACTGCCCCCACCACTGCCCCCACCACTGCCCTCACTACTGCTTTCATAGTCACCTGGTTTCTGTGAACTAGCTAGTCTGAACAAAAACCACGTAGTTGCTGGGTCCTTTGTTAAGCTCACTTCTCAGCCAGCTTTTCTTTGTTCATTTTTCTTCTCCATTGCGGATTCAGGAATGCTCATGTGGCTGAACCTACTTAGAAGACATCCTATTTCGACAGACCGTAGTTTTCTTTCCACATGTATTTGTGATGATCACAGTTTAGTTTTTAACTAAAAAGCACTCACTTTGCAGATAGCTACTATATCTCGAGTGGGATTTGGACAATGGTTTTGCATTAATTTTCTTCTATCTTTTCATGAAGAGCGTTTGTCTAAGAGTTGAAGGGGTGTGTTCACAAACTAAAGCTGTCAGATGCCTAGGCAGGGTAAGGTCATAATCATCCTCCAAAGATAAACGGGAAAAGGAGCCTGAAGACTCCAGACAGTGCTTCCTGCAGCCCTGAACTATGAAACGGGGATACTGGTCAGTGCATCTTGCTGCAGAGAGAGGGACTTGGCTTATGACGTTGCATTGCTTTTTTTCAATCCTGTTTTCTTTAGATGAGTAATGTGACACTGGACTATTGTCTGGATATCATAAAGAAATTTGAAGTTTCTGAAGAAAACAAAGTGAAAAATGTCCTCGGCATAGAAGGTAACCAGTGGTCCTAATCTCTCTGTCTCCCCTATCTGCCTAATTAAACTTTAGTACTGCTCTTAGGAAGAAAGATTGGGAAATATTCTTAGAATTTTAGGTAATGAAGTAAAGTCTAGAAAGCATATATTTTCCTGCAAAGCAGATCTCTGGTTTTGTTTTTCTCTTATTTTTCATTACCCCTTAAGCTACCATTGTGTGTAATAAATGCCAAGAAATATTTGGACATTGCTCAAATGGATAAATTTTTTTGGAAGTAGTAATGTACCAATGATTTCAGGAGGAAAGTTTGGCCCCCAAACAAATAATCTACTAAAGTAGTGACTTGAAAATAACAAAATGTTAGGAATTGGTTTGTTTTTCCCAATTGGTAGAGTTTTCGAAACTGTTAGAAACAGAACTGTTGTCAATATTACCACCTTGTTTAATAGCTAAGAAAAGTAAGACCAAGAGAAATTAAATAATTTACTTATCATTATTCCCTAAAAAGCTGACCCCTCGGATTTATACATTAAAAGCATGGTATAGATATACAATGGTGTGCCTAACCATCTGCCTTTAAATATTCAGAAGTAAACTATGGGCTATGGGATTTCCCAAGCAGAACAGATCATTTTAACTGAAGACTTCAGGGAAACTCAACTTTCCCCAAGAACTTGCAAAGCTACAATTGACTGTTAACTTCTGGAATTCCCTGCTCCTGTCAGGCATGTGTGCCTGTGTGTGTGTGTGTGTGTGTGTGTGTGTGTGTGTGTGTGAATCAGGCTCATATCTCCATACTTGGCTTGATAAAGAATATTTAATGCCAAGTACTTATTTCCTGGGGTGGAAGAAAATTAGAATGAAGAGGAATAATTAAAAGTTTCCCATTATTAAAACTTTTTGAAAAACAGAAGACAAACTAACTTAGGCCTCTTAAGACTTGCTTAGTTATAAATGTTTTTTGAGGTTTCCTCAAAGATGCAATTAAATGAGGTCTCTAGTCGTAAACATAAAGGTCACTAGGAAGAAACTCTGATGACTCAGGACAAACGAGTCTCAAAGACTTGAAACAACCTGTCATAATAATGACCACCTCTGGTCAGTTGAACTCTTCTTCATAGATTTCATGATAATGGCTGCCTCTTCTACTCAGTATTTAAGCCACACTTATAGAAAAACTGTCAGTTCCCTATACAAACAAAGCATTATTTTAAAGTTATTTATGTGAAAGACATTGGAAGTATTTTTTTCCAAAACAAGTTTCATAGTTACTCACTGAATTTAGGCCGTACTTAAAGTTTGGCCTTAGACTTTATTTTGTGCTGGTGTTCAGAACACTGTAACAGCTTAGCAGCTGCTGGTGATTGAGGTTTAATGTAGCTTTAATATGACACTAATCATTTCTGAGAGCATATTACATAAGCATAACTTACTTAAGTATAATGGTTAATAAATGCCTTTGTCATGACGACTCATTTTGAAGATGTCAGTTAATTTTTCTGAAGAATATATTTAAATAGCTGCTCCCCAAAGTGATACTTTTTGATTTGTCCTTGGCCAATTCTCTCAGTCCCCAGGCTGTTGTCACAGCATTGTCCTGATGGCTGTTTCTGGACATTGTTTGAGCGGTCTGTCTCTGTTTCGTCAGTTACATAGCTGCTCTGTGAAAGCTGTGTCATTTCACTTTCTCCTTTGAAGGCTTCACCAACTTCATGCGGAGTCCTGCTTGTGATGTGTTTAACCCTTTGCACCATGAAGTATACCAAGACATGGATCAGCCCCTCTGCAACTACTACATTGCTTCATCTCACAACACATACCTGACTGGGGACCAGCTCCTTTCTCAATCCAAAGTAGATATGTATGCACGGGTACTCCAAGAGGGCTGCCGATGCGTGGAGGGTAAGTGGAGTTTGTCTGACCTCAGGTGCGACTGGGTAATATGCATTTCAGTAACAGAGGCTCAAAAGCTCCTTCTGTACTGACTAGTGACATTTCTCTATTACAAAGTCATTATCCTCTTTGTTTCCTTATTTTTCAATAATGAGGGACAGAGAAATGTGCCAATATTTGAGAATCATACCTTGAATTGTTAAAAAAAAAACCCTCTGAGAAGTAATAACCTTCCTGAAAAGATATTTGAAAATTAAATACAAACAAACAAACAAACAAACAAACAAACAGAAAAGTAGTTTAGGAAAGGTATTTATTTTGAAGATACGGTCAATATTTATTAGATTGCCGATCAGTCTCAGTAATGAGGATAGAGATATAAGTAAGACATAATATTAGTCTTTGGTGAGCTTACAAATTATTAACAAGCATGTACATAAAAATATTAGTGTGATATGAGAATTTTATTGCTTGAGGTACAGGCATGGTATAGGAGTGTTTACATAGGCCAGTAAAATGTAGGGTAAAATATAAGTTATTAAACACAGTTGGGTCAGGCATAATGGTTTTATGTTTAAATTTTGATTTGGGATACCCGTGAAAAAATTTTTTGCTCCAAAAAGAGAAACATTCTGGCTTACTCTTTGAAGAGAGCAGATCACAGCTGTAGGGAAGGCAAGGCAGTGAGAGCGAGAGGTGGCTACTCATGCTGTATCCACAGCCAGGAAGTGGAGAGAGATGAACACCAGCTAAGCATCAGGCTGCTCATTCCCCCCTTTGTTATTCAGTCTGGGCTCCATCCCCAGCTAAAAACCTCTCTACATTTTAACCTTGTAATAGAAAATGCATTTAGTCTCCTAAGGATCTCCAAGGGCTTAATAATCAATCCTATTTAAGGTTCAGCTTCTTCTGAGACTCAGTTTTCTTAGAACTGGGAGCCTCCTATAAATTCCCCAAATAATATAGTGACACAGAGAACATGACCATTTCAAAGTGGAGAAATTATATATATATATATGTATATATAATGTTTTACATGGTATTATGATTTTGAGACCTATCTTCTTCCAAGCTTGTACTTTGATGATGTTTTTCTGTCTCCATTACTTGAGCTATGTTATGTTCCCCTTCAGGGTATGTTTGGTGTCTTGGGGAGACTGGCAAGTCATTGTGGTGAAGTGGGTTTGCTGGAACATCAAACAGGCTGTGTTCTCTTTCTCTACGACCATTCATTCACTTACTTTCCAGGCTAACTTGCTTAATGATTTGGGAAACTTGTTATCATGGACTGACTATAATGCTGTTAAAGTGACTTACGACTTTCTCCATTTTCCCTGAAAGCCATCATGATGGAAATCTGTAGATTCCCTTATTATAAAAGTTCTTGGACTAGACACTTGGCCTCTCTAGCAAAGAGAAGGATTTGCTCTTTGTCAGAGTGTTTAGGGACCTATATTGTGTGATCTGGTTAAAAAACAGTGCCTGTGGCACCTGGCTGGTTTGTGTCTTATGAGATGAGTTAGCGCATTTCTCTTTTGCCAATATCACCAGCACACAGTTAGACCTGCCTCGAATCTGCCCATCTGAACCTCAGTGCTATCTGGTGTGTTGTTATCCTCAATTAATAAACACCTGAAGAGTTCAGGCACAAAATGTTAGAAACTACCAAAATCACCTGTGGAGTTTGCATGTTGCATGGCTGATGAAGTTAACTATTGATATGAAGAACAATCATGCATTAATATGCCTTTTTAATTTTGAATTGTTTCTTTGAAAGGCATTAACATATGATTTATCATATCACCTTTGCTTTAAAAGTAGGACTGTAGGTCAGGGCAGGAGCTGTTGACATTGCTGCCTGCTGGTGGTGATACATTGTAGCAAATGTGTCAGAGGCAACTTTGCCAAATATCAGAGTGTGCTTGCACAACACTAAGAAGTGTGAATTAGTTGTGATCAAGAGACACAGCAACATGAGCTGTATGAAATTGTTGCCTATGGAAAAGAGACTATTGTTTTCTAATAAATGTTTTTATCCATTGAAGAACACACTCTGAAATAATAATAAAAAGGCGTGGCACAGTAGAATGTGGACCAGTAACATCATTTTTCATCATCACTACCAACTACTAGACACTGAACAGAATTATAGATGCTATTGTTCTGTACAACTGAAAGTGTTCCTTTGTTAGCACCAGCCTTACTGCTGGCACGTGAGGACGATCTTATGCTAAGAAGTCACTACAGCTACTGTGCCACAAGATATTAGAAATGTCCACTTCAGGCCAGGGATGATGGTGCATCCCTTTAATCCTCACGGCAAAGGCAGGCAGATCTCTGTGTGTTTGATGCTAGTTCACACAGTGTGGGGTGAGCAACTCTGAAATCTGTAGACTAACTAACTGTTAACCAGGGACCTTGGTTAAAGGTGATATTACAATTGTATGACCTAGAAGCAGGCTCAGGCAGAACAGCTGTCCGTCGCTGGGGCCTGCAGATAAAAGGATTTATATGAAGAAGTTCAATTCATTTTAGTCAATAAAGAAAAATTTTAAAGATCATTTTTTAGGTATATTTGATTTAATATTTATAAATTCACAAGAGAAACTTTGCCACATGCTGATCTACTTGTGAGCATATCTTTGTAAACTATAAGCACTCAGAAAAAAAAAAAAAAAAAAAAAACAAACAAACAAACCCTCTATCAAAGTAAACCAGAATGTTCAATTCTCTGTCTTTACATCTTTGTTACAATTATAGTATGTATAAGTTCTAGTAATAATTATAAATCTTTCTGATACTTCTAGAAATATTAAGGAACATCTTATATTGCTGATGTAAACTTCTGGTTTTTGACAGTGGACTGTTGGGATGGCCCAGATGGAGAACCAGTGGTCCACCATGGTTACACTCTCACTTCAAAAATTCTCTTCAGAGATGTTGTGGAAACCATCAACAAGCATGCATTCGTGAAGAATGAGTAAGTACAGAAACACCTGGGGGACAAGCTCCGCCCCTTGCCTGGAAGCTCCACCCCTTGTCTTGGAGATCCACCCATATTCCAGAAGCTCCTCCTCTTCCTAATACCCTCCAGCTTTATTCCTACGGCTTTTGTTCTCTTCCAGCTCCCATTAACAACTGGGAACAGGTACTGTAACTTCCAAGTTTATGGATTCTTGTGACCCTCTTCTTTCTTTCTTTCTTTGAGATAATTTTTCTTTATTTTTTATTTTTTAAAAATTTTTTTCTTACAACTTTATTTTAAAAAAAGAGGTACATGCACAGATTTTTAAAAGCATTTTGGCATAAAACTATATGAATATACTTTTGTCAGTACTTGATTTTAAGGGTTTGATAGTATGCATTGAAATTTTAGTAGTTACCATAAGCATAAAGTACATGTAAAACAAAACATAACATGAAAATATTCAAATTTTTCTTGGTGAGTATAGATTAAACATAATGATTTTTAAATACCAAAATTGCCACAAGGCTATCTTCTTAGCTCTTGAATTGATGATTTAAGGTCTAGGTGTACCCCACTCTGAGAGGGGGCTTTACACTTGTTTTTTTCTTTTTTCTTTTCTAAGAAGGACTGAGGCTTTCACTTTTTGGTCTTTTTTTTTTTTTTTTTTTTTTTTGAGCTTCATATGATCTGTGAGTTGGTTTTTGGGTATTCAGAGCTTTCTGAGGCTAGTATTCAATTATCAGTGACAGCATATTATATGTGTTCTTTTGTGACTGGGTTATCTCACTCAGGATGATATTCTCTAGATACATCCATTTCCCTAGGAATTTCATCAGGTTATTGTTTCTAGTAGCTGAGTAGTACTCCATTGTGTAAATATACCACAATTTTTGTATCCATTCATCTACTGAAGGACACCTGGGTTTTTTCCAGCTTCTGGCTATTATAAATAAGGCTGCTATGATCATTGTGGTACATGTGTCTTTATTGTATGTTGGAGCATCTTTGGGGTATATCCCCAGAAATGGAATAACTGGGTCTTCAGGTAGGACTATGTCCAATTTCCTGTGGAACCCCCAGACTGATTTCCAGAGTGGTTGTACCAGCTTACAACCCCACCAACAGTGGAGGATTCTTCCTCTTTCTCTGCATCCTTGCCAGAATCTACTGTCATCTGAGTTTTTGATCTTAGCCATTCTGCCTGGTGTGAGGTGAAATCTCAGGGTTGTTTTGATTTGCATTTGCCTGATGACTAGGGATGTTGAGCATTTCCTTAGGTTTTCCCCACTTTCTCTTCTAATAGTTTCAGTGTACCTGTTTTTAAGTGGAGATCTTTGATCCACTTGCACTTGAACTTTGTACAAGGAGATAAGAAAGGATGTATTTTCATTCTTCTGCATGCTGACTGCTAGTTGAGCCAACACCATTTGTTGAAGAGACTGTCCTTTTTCCATTGAATGTTTTCAGCTCCTTTGTCAAAAATCAAGTGATGATATGTGTGAGAGTTCATTTCTGGATCTTCTATTCTGTTCCATTGATCTACCTGCCCATCTCTGTACCAATACCATACAGTTTTTAACACAATTACTTTGTAATATAGCTTGAAGTCAGAGATGGTGATTCCCGCAAAAGTTTTCTTGTTGTTGAGAATAGATTTCGATATTCTAGGGTTTTTGTTATTCCAGATGAATTTGAAAATTGTTCTTTCCAACTCTATGAAGAATTAAGTTGGAATTTTGATGGGGATTGCATTGAATCTGTAGATTGCTTTTAGTAAGATGGCTATTTTTACAATGTTCATCCTTCCAATCAATGAGCATGGAAGATGTTTCCATTTTTTGAGATCTTCCTCGATTTTCTTCTTCAGAAATTTGAAGTTCTTGTCATACAGGTCCTTCACTTGCTTACTTAGAGTCACACCAAGGTATTTCATATTGTTTGTGACTATTATGAAGGGTATCTTTTCCCTAATTTCTTTCTCCACATGTTTGTGCTTTGAGTATAGGAAGGTTACTGATTTGTTTGAGTTAATTTTATATCCAGCCACTTTGCTGAACTTGTTTATCAGCTGTAGAAGTTCTCTGCTAGAATTTTTGGGGTCACTTACGTACACTATCATGTCATCTGCAAACAGTGATGTTTTTACATCTTCCTTTCCAATTTGTATACCTTTGATTTCCTTTTGCTGTCTAATAGCTCCAGCCAGGACTTCCAGTACTATGTTGAATAGGTAGGGGGAGAGTGGGCAGCCTTGTCGAGTCCCTGATTTTAGTGGGATTGCTTCAAGTTTCCCACCATTAACTTTGATATTGGCTGTTGGTTTGCTGTATATTGCTTTTATTATGTTTAAGTATGGGCCTTGGATTCCTGTTCTTTCCAAGACTTTTAATATGAAGGGGTGTTGAATTTTGTCAAATGCTTTCTCAGCATCTAGTGAGATGATTATGTGTTTTTTTTTCTTTGAGTTTGTTTATATGGTGAATTATGTTGATGGATTTCCATATATTAAACCATCCTTGCATTTCAGGGATGAAGCCTACTTGATCATGGTGAATGATTGTTTTGATGTGTTCTTGGATTCGGTTTGCAAGGATTTTGTTGAGTATTTTTGCATCAATGTTCATAAGTGAGAATGGTCTGAAGTTCTCTTTCCTTGTAGGGTCTTTGTGTAGTTTAGGAACGAGGGTTATTGTGGCCTCCAAAAATGAGTTAGGTAGTGTTCCATCTGACTCTTCTAGAATGGATACTTGTTATTCCTGGACACTTATGTGTGCAGGTAGGTGGGGGTCTATTCACACACCTTGTTGCACATATAGGTATTAGAGGACAATTAGCAGGAATCCATTTTCTGCTTCCACATGTGGGTTCTCGGAATCAGGTCTGGATAATCAGGCATGGCAGCGGCTGCCTGGCTGAGGCTGACCCATCTCACTGGCCCAGCTTTTTCTTTTTCTTTATTTTTAATCTCAAAGCTGCTGTTCAGTTTTATAAAGATAATTTGGGGGAAGCCTCAAATTTGGTGACACTAAAACAAAGCTGTGTCACCTTATTTTTTCCTGTAGTTCTCCAGCTGAGACTTCAGAGTAAGCAGCTGCCTCTAGTTAAAGACAGCAGTCATATTGATGTGTTTATACTTGTAAATAAATATGATAAAATCTACATCATGAATTTTCTTTTCTTAGGCCACACATTATACACACACACACACACACACACACACACACACACACACACACACACACTGGTATTTTGTTTAGCCATTGTGACTGGCAAAGTCTATCTGTTTGAGGAGCGTTTTCTTCAGTGCATGCTTTGCCCTTTTAGCATCATTTTAATCATTATTATGGAGAATGGGAGAATGCAGTGAGCACAGATGTTATTTCCAAGTTTCCAAGATCCCTGTGAGCTGAGCGCGCCTGGCTTTGTTGTTTTTTTCCTTAGGTTCCCGGTTATATTGTCCATTGAGAACCACTGCAGTATTCAGCAGCAGAGGAAGATTGCTCAGTACCTAAAAGGAATATTCCAGGACAAACTGGATCTGTCATCTGTAGACACAGGAGAAAGCAGGCAGCTTCCAAGCCCTCAGAGTCTGAAAGGCAAAATTCTGGTGAAGGTAATTACTTATTACTTATGGGGTTACAGTCCAAGCATTAAAACAGTTATGATCGGCTACATCTTCCTCTGTGTTGCCAAAATAAAATAAAATAAAACAAAATAAAATAAGGAACATTTAAAGGGGAAATAATTAGAATGTATACGTGTGAAGAAGATCTGTCCACGCATCTTATGTTAATGTATAGACACACCTTCAGAGGCTGGGTCCTGCTGACTGCATGCTAAGGATCTGTGTTTTTGGATGTCCATGCTGTGCAAACTATTCTAAGTCTGGGAGAGTTTACACGGAGAGCTGTGCATGGGAATACGACTGCAAGAGAGGAGAAAGCTCTCTGGCTCCGTGCATGAGGCCCTCCGTTCATATTCTTTTCTTCTATTTCAAGCTCCAATAACTGCCTGTCAAAAGGGGAAAAGTCTTCATGGTTGACTGGTCTTGGTTATGTGTGTGAGACGCACTCTCCTCAAACAGAAACACGGCACAGACATGGTGCCCCTTAGGACTTGTGTATCCGAGGGGAGAGGGGATGTGCTGAGTGGCATTTCACCATAGATGTTCTGAGGGAGAAAACTTACCACAGGGAACGAATATCATCAATGCAAGAGGTGGTCAGGAAGACAGCTTCTTGACATCTTTGGCTTTGTGATTTCGCTCATCTCCGGTGAGCGTTTTCTTTGGACTAAAATCTTGGTTAAATAAATAACAGAGCATAGCCAAGGCTTCTTTAAAAGGACATTTATGACAGAGGACAAGTAAAGTCAAGGGAAGAGCCCACCACAGTGTAAAACTTCAGGTAAGATAATGAAATCTTCAGAATCAGTGCAAACCTGCGATTTCTAACAATAAAATTAAAAGTATAGATCCAGCATCTGTCAGAAAGGTGCCAAAAGGCTCTTGAGTAAATGCTTGGTGAATGAAAGGTCTCAGTAACATGGCAGGTAGTATTAAAGTCAACTTGCCCAAGTCTGGCCAGAGGAAACTGCTGTGCTAAAAGGTGATTTCTGCATCCAGAATTAAAGTGTTACCTTTGTGATATTGCGAATACTCCATATTCTTTACCCAAGAGTCAGGAAATTAAATGTAGACTCAGACAGTTTGATTATAATCTTTCCTTTTGACTGGGCACAGAGGCACACACTTGAGAGGCAAAGGTAGGCCTTTGTGTGTCTGAGGTCAGTGTGGTCTGCACAGTGTGTTCCAGGCCACGTTTCATTTTTTTTTTTCTTTTTGGATAGTGGAGATTATGACGGATGTCCATTGTGCTGTTACTGAATGCTTTCTCTAACACTAGACCATGGTCGTATGGCACAGAATGTCCCACGCACCAGCTTGAGTGACACACATGAAAGGACTGAGGCACCTAGGAAGGATTGGCAGCAGTGTGGGCTGTGGGTACCCCAGGTGCATTAGAGATCTGGTCACTATCAGTGAGGGTTTGTAGAAGTTAACGAAAAAGCTGGGCATGGTGAAACATGTCTGTAATCCTAGCAGTCAGGAGGCAGAGGCAGTAAGACTATGACTTTGAAGGTAGCCTGTGCTATTTTCTGTCTGGAAAAAAAGTAATGAATAAATAAATAGATCAAACGTAAAAATAAGATCGCCTGATATAGTCCAGTACTTTCCGATTTAAAGCAAACTCAACACTGCTCTGGCATAAAAATAGTCTCCATCCCAAAGGCAGCGTGGAAAACTTACCACTCTGGAGGCCAACATATTGACCTACCAGATGTATAGAAAAAGTTATATCTACAAGGCTGTGTATGTGTGTGTGTGTTTTCCTGTAAAATAAGCACAAAGTTGCTTTTGAGCAAATATATTTAGATGCTTACCCCCAATTGCTGTTGCTAAAAGTAGCAATTATTCTGTGCCCTCAGGTTCCTGTTCCTTTTTATTTCATGCATACTGATGTTTTGCCTACATGTATGTCTGTGTGAGAATGCTGGGTCCCTTGGAGATGGAGCGATAGACAGCTGTGAGCTGCCATATGGGTGCTGGGAATTGAACCCAGGTCCCCTGGAAGAGCAGCCAGTGTTCTTAACCACTGAGCCATCCCTCCAGGTCCCTGAGGTTCCTTATTTCGCAGGTAGTATCACAGGAATGTTACTATTACTCTGGGCCACAGAGTTTGAAATTCAGAAGTATTCAATGATGTTTCCATATTCCACAACAAATTAACCCAAGATCAGAACGTAACTGAAGTAGTTTACAGGCCAGAAAAGAACTCCCAGGTGGCAAGTGGGTCATCCTTCATTTATATCTACTAAGTCTAAAGTTGTTTACATCACACAAGACTTCACCTTATTTTATTTGTTTATATGTTTTCATTTGTTTTTATATTTATAACTGTACCTTTTCATAATAATATACTCTATTATTACTGTTATTATTATTTTATGTCTTGACCTCTGTTTCCCCTGTTCCTCTCCTAATTCCTCCCCCTACCACCACTACCATCTCTCTGCCCTCCAAGTATCGGATGATCTTCCTCTTCTCTTTAGGAAAGAGCAGGCCTCCCATGGACATCAACCAAACATGGCATATCAAGTTTCAGTAAGACTAGGCACCTCTCCTCATATGAAGGCTGGACAAGACAGCTCAGTAGGAGGAAAGGGGTCCCAAAAGAGTGAGAGAAGCTCCTTACTGTCCACTGTCAAATTCCCACATGAAGACAGAGTCACACAGCTGTAATAAATATGCAGAGACCCTAGCCAGTCCCATGCAAGCTCCCTGGTGGAGGGTTCAGTCTCTGTGACCCCTAATACCTGCTTCCCAGCTCCTCCTAGGTTTTTCCCATCTCTGATCCATGCAGCTGTATACCCATTCTCCCTTCCTCTTAAAATAAAAGGCAAAAAACCACACTCTGGAGGCAGAGGTAGGCAAATCTCTCTAAGTTCAAGGCCAGCCTGGTCTACATAGTAAGTTCCATGCCAGGTCTATAAGTACCTTGTCTTAACACACACACACACACACACACACACACACCATAAAAATGAAAACAAAATAGACAAGCAAAAGACAAAAAAGACAAAACCAAATAAACAACAAACAAACAGCAATATTAAACAAAGTTCATACATACAAAATTCACTGAGTTCACTTTGTGTTGACCAACTTTTCCTGAATATGAGAAGTTTATAATCCTGAAGTGTGCTTAGTGTGCACCTAGTGAGATTCCATGGGGGCGGTGAGGTGGACAATTTTTTTTTTTAAATTTGAAGAGAGCTTCTTAGAGGTGGGAGCCAGTGTCCAGTTCTCCCTCTCAGCATTTGGACCTGGTTTAGCTATCATCAGAGAAACTTCCTGCAGGTGGAAACTAATGCGGAAAGCCATATTTGACAGAGTACTCAGAGATTTGGAGCATTGAGCCTAGATCGAATGTGTTCATCACACCTCTCCCCACGGGGCTCAGGATCTATGCTGAAGAGGAGGTGATGGATGACCCAAGGGGATAGTCTCCCACTCACAACAGGCTGATGCACATGTGACCTCAGAGTCTGGCAGCATGCACAGGCCTGTGCAGGTTCAGTTCACTTCTATTCCTTTAACCCTTTAAAAGGGTAACTCTATTAATAAACTGTGTTAAAGCAAGCAATGCTTTTAGCAAGACACGGCGTTGCATGCTTGTAATCCCAGCATGTGGGAGGCTGAGGCAGGAAGGTCGAATGTTCCAAACCTGCCTGGATTACAGAGAGCAGGGTTGTGTCTCAAAAAGACAGCGAAAGCAGCAATGTTGCTCTGCAGTGTTCCTCTTCCTGCCTGAATAAAGTATCTCTGTGAGCTGGGAATATGGAAAAGCCGGCCAAGAATGCAGGAGAAAGCATGATCCTCTTTTAAATACAGCTGAGAGAGAATGATGCGCTCCGCTAGAAGGTGTTTACCTTTTGTTTCATGCTTTCATCCCATACTGCCCTGAAACACACAGGGAATGAAGCCTGCACCACTCCTCTCTTCATTCCTGGCTGCCACAGCACCCTTCCATTCCACGGAGCTGGAACCATGCGCATCGTTTGAGAAGAGCTATTCTTAACTCGGGATGCTTTTGTATTCATTAGTTTTGTTCTATTGAACATTATTTTAATGGATTGGTTTTTGAGGCTATTTTCACAAGAGAAAACTGCTTTCAGGCTATTTAAATGTTTGTGCACAGGTCAACTTTGGTCTCTGTCATTGTGCCCAACAAAATGTTCACTCTGAGTAACTTGGTTGGTGGCGAATGAATGAGGGATGCAGGTGTCATGGTGTCTGTGCTTGTGAGTGAATCTAGCTTGTGAGTCACCCATTATGTGACTGGTCACCATATCACCATAGCAGCTCTACAGATACTCTCTAAGGAAGATGAACTCGTTTTCTGGGAGCTTTCTGCCTAGTACCTGAAGTCATACTTAAATGTATTTGAACATTCTAACTCTGAGCAGGCCTGCTATTAACAGCACCCAAACTGGAGCTGGGACTGTTGTCCTCAGTGGGATGTTTGCCTATCATGTGTGAAGCTCTGGATTCAATTTCTGTCACCATCCACACTGGGCTTGGTGAGGCACACATGCAACTCCTGCACTAAGGAGCAGAGGCGGCAGGTCAGGAACTGAATGTCGTCTTCCACTACAAAGTGAGTTCAAGGCCAGCCTGGGGTATATAAGACCCCCGTCTAAAATGTCAATGCACAAATACGATTGAGCCACTTGAGTCTTAGACATGCCATTCTTTAAGTGGAGGAGCATATTTAAGTTTCTCAATCCTAAATGCTTTATCCGAATGCAGATGCTACTTTTATTGCATAGCTTACCTAATCATTTTGAAACTACCACAGTGCTAAAACCCAGGGTCCAGGGCTTTGGGTATACAGGAGGATTCAGGGCATCACTAAGAGAGACCTCTACAAGCCAACAAAGCATTCCTGTGAAGAATCAATTACCAAATTTATTCCATAGTTAAATTTTTTTCTATCTCTTGTTTTAAATTTAAAATACCAGATATTCGATTTTTCAACCTTTCTTGGAAGTAGGGGGTGCTGTTTGCCTACAAATTACCCATCAGGTGACCCGTCTTGTGGCACTGATGAAGAATCAAAAGGTTCAAACTAAGCCCTTCTGCTGAGGGATGGTGGAAGCTGATGGTGGCTTCTGCCAGCAGTTGCCGAGGCCACCGTATGGATGATGAAGTTACAACGATCTCTGTCCCTTATTTTTGCGAAAGGCATTTTCACTGGATTAGGTCTGGTGCTCTGGTTCCATTTGTATGTTGGGCATCTGTGGCTACATAGCAAATTGAACCTAAATTTAGCAACCTGAAGTAGCAGAAATTATCCCATAGTTCCTGCTGTGTCTCCTGCTCAAAGTGTTCTAAAAGGCTGCAGTGAAGGTGTCTGGTAGAAAACAGTTACCTCAGGGTGGACTGGGAGGAGAAGGCTGTAGCTCTAGGGTCAGTTGGTGGCAGTAACTGGTATTTTCTAGCAGATTGTTTAACAAGAGACTTCTAGCTCTTTGCTATGAGGTTCTTTCCACTGAACAGCCCCCCCCCCCCCGTGTGTGTGTGTGTGTGTGTGTGTGTAAGTGGAGAGACAGACAGAAAGAGACAAAGGAGAGATGTGAGGGTTGGAAGGGTGGATGGATGTGGAATGGTAAGAAGGAAGGCAGGTTCAGAAAGAACAGACACCCTATCGTTTTGCTCTGTTATGTTTAGAAGTGGTCACTAGTACCAGCCCACACTCAAGAAGAGAGTATTACAGAAAGACAGAGATAAGAGACAGAAGATAGGAGATACTGGTGACATCTGAAGGCAGCCCAATGCAACTTCCTCAGGACCTAGTTCTGCCCATCCCTGCCCTACAGCATATTCTGGGAGCAACTAATTATCCTATTACTGTTCCTTTCTGCCCTGAAGTCAGGAGCCTACCTTAGAACTCTCTCCTCTCAGCCTAGGGCCTTGCCTTCTCTTGGCTTTTTTTTTTTTTTTAACCTTTTCTGAATGAGTTGGGAAATACAGAAGGTGTGGGGGGGAACCATAGAGGTACTTAAAATAGCAAAACAACAACAAAACACATTCCCGTGTGTTTGCATGTGCATGCATTCACGTGTTTGTATGTGAGGCTGTGGGAGACGGGCACAGGTTGTCTGAGGGCAGATACCAGTGTGTGCTTTCCGTCCACCTTGCTTGAGGCAGGCTGGTGAGCTTCCTGCGATTCCCCTGTCTTGTCTCCCTTCTTGCCATGGAAGCTGTGAGATTACAGACACAGGCTACCATAGCCCTGCCTTAATGGCTTCTGGGGCTCCAAAGTCATATCTTTATGTTTGTGAAGCAAGTGTTTTATTTACCCTTTGAGCATCTCCTGAGACCTAGATACTTGTTCTTAACAATTGACTGTATTTACTGCCAAATTACTCCCCAGTGATTTTACAGATCTTTGAGATCGTACTGTGTACACATAGTCTACCTCTTGTGTCTGTACTGAGCCTGTACAGGTTTCTTTCTCTTGAGTTACATTTTTCTTATTATGCTTGATAAATAGCCGAGAGGTGATTTGAAGTGAACAGGAGGTCGCACACTGTGGTGTGCAGATACCAATTTGTGTTGTAGGAACATCTTCGGAATTTAGTGTGTGAGAAGAGTTCCAGAGCCCGTCTCTCAGGGATCCTGGGGATGAATGTAGTTATGACTCAGATCCCTACCCATTTCGTAGTGAGTTTTCCATGTCTGAGGTGTGTGGTTTCTGACATGTATCGGTAACTGGAGAATGCCTGCCTGGTCCTGGGTTGTTTAAGCTGCATCGCTGTTCTGTGAAAGAAGAGCTGGATGCCGAGGGGCCCCAGCCAGCAACTGTGTAGAACACCTTTCCCTACCCTCTGAAGAAAGCAAGCTGCTTCCAGGGGCCATGGTGTCTTTTGGCCACCAAAATAAAATGCCTTAGTCTGGGTAACTTAAAAACAACAGAACAGCCTGTTCTACAAGCCGAAAAGCCCAACCTCCATGTTCTGGAATTCTCCTTTTCTCTTTTCTTTTTTCCTTTCCCTCTTTTTCTTTTATTTCCCTCCCTCACTTTCTCCTTCCTCCCTAACTACTTTCCTTGCTCCTCCACCCTGCCCCATGTCTTTCTCTGTGGTCATGGCTCTCCTGGAACTCCCTACATAGGCAGTCTTGTCTGCAGCTCACTTCAGTCGTCCTCTGTCAACCTGTCACACATGAGGATTATAGTTGTGGGCCAGGCTGCCATGTTCAGTGTCTGTGCCTCATAGGGGGGTTTCCATGGTGGAAGTGGCAAGCAGCTTAGGGGACCCCTTCTCACTTTATCCCTTCCCAGAGGACTGGCTTCTTTATGCTGTCAGCCATGACGCCCACAGTGTTAGGCTCCAGCATATGAAGGGAACCAGCACTGACTGTGAAAGTTGCTCAGTCCCACGGATAACTCTTACTGTCAGTAGTCGAACCTTTTTTTAGGACATTGGTCTGATTTTTGAAAATACACTATTATTAATCAATTACATTTGGTTTAAGGTAATGACAGTCTTAGGATAAAAGTTCTTCGTATTTGTATTTTGTTCCTCTTTCTGTCTGCCTTCTAGTGGGTCTAAAGGAATGCTGGACCATCGATACCTCATTTTGTATTCTTTTCTCTATTAAAATAATTACGGCCCGCACTACAGAAGCTATACTGCACCCTTAACCACTAAAGTGCACAATTAAGTTGTTTAAAAATTAGACATAATCATAAAATGTTGTATAATCAGAAGTGTCTTCATCTTGAAAAGCCAAAATTTCATATCCACTCAGCAGCAACTTTTTGCTGTGTGCTGCCCGTCCCTCTCACCGTGCCCGACCCTGTCACCATGCTGCGTGCTGTGTTTTCCTGTCTCGGTACCTTATGTAAGTAGAATCATTCGAGGCTTTCCTGAGGCTCATTTCAACTGGCATAATGCCTTCAAGTGTCGTCCATCTTATAATGTGAATCAGGATTTTTTTTTTAACGGCTAAGTAATATTCCATAGGAGAAGAACACATTTTGTTGGTCAGTTCATCTGCCAGTGGACACTTGGATTGCCTCTATTTTGGGGCTGTTGTGAATTTACTTTCATTTTCAAATGGGACATTTTGATGTATTTCAGGGGAAGAAGTTGCCGTATCACCTCGGCGAGGACGCAGAGGAAGGGGAAGTGTCGGATGAGGACAGTGCAGACGAGATTGAAGATGAGTGCAAGTTCAAGCTGCATTATGTGAGTCACTGGCTCCCACCGCTTCTGTGCCTTACATGCTGCACAATAAGTGGGGGCCACACCGGTGCTATGGGAACCTCTCCACACACACGGCGTCTGTAGTACCAGCAGCTGGTGTGGTAGATGAGTAGTGGAGTTCTATGCCTTAGAACTGGTAGGCATCTTAGCAGTGGGCCCTTCCATCTGAGTTAGAGTTCCTGTTGTATAGCCATAGCAATGTTTTTTTATGTTAATCTTTTTTAAAAATTGGATATTGTAATTATTTACATTTTAAATGTTATCGCCATTCCTACTACCCCACCCCTCTGACCCCCTATTCCAGCTCCCTTCCCTTGTCTTTTGAGCATGTTCCCCCAGCCACCCACCCACCCACTCCTCCCACCCTGCCCTGGCATTTTCCTACACTGGGGCATTGAGCCTTCATAGGACCAATGACCTCTCGACCCATTGATGCCATAGCAACTCTTTAAAAGGGAAAGATTTGATTGTGACTGGCTCATGGTTTAGCGGTTAGTCTATTATCATCATGGCAAAGGCAAGGTGACATGTGTGCAGACATAGTGCTGGAGAGCTGGCTGAGAGTTCAACACAGGGGTTTTCAGGGAGGAGGAAGAGAGGGACACTATTGCTGAAACCTTAAAGCCCATCCCACAGTAACATTTTCCCTCCAACATGGCACACCTTCTAATCAGGCTAGAAGTCAAACTGTGGTTGGATTATCAGTCTTCATGAGAAACAGGAGTAGGTGAGGCTTCGCTATCCTCCCAAATAAATACAGGCTTTCCACTGTGGTCCATTAGGCTGGCTCCAGGCCCCAGCTGCTCCTGGGTCTGCTTTTTAAAATGTCAAACTCCTCACCAGGAAAATGATCCTTGGCCCATATGCTTCCCACAGCCTTCCAAGAATGGAACATTTGGCTGAATGTTCCATCAGCCACATCCTAAGTAGAATGGCATTTGAAGTTAGCCATCTTCCTGGGCATCTGGATCTTTTCTTACATAAAGGGTCTGCATGTGCATTTTGTCACATGGTCTAGGGAAGTTCAGTTTGAACCTGCACAATTCTAAGGTTTGAAGAAATTCTGTTTCTTTCACCATCAATAGCCATACGATTTCCAGTACTACAGGACAAGTCCTAAAGAGTGCAAATTACAGAATAGTTTCATTCCTGCATACACCATTTCTAATGGTACCATTTCTAATGTACACCATTACCCCGAATTCAACAGTTACGTTGTTACAATAAGGCACTGTCATCTAAATCACATTAACACTGATACTTCACCTCAGAGGTGACAACAAAAACTGACATTAATTTCAAAGGAGACAGAAGCTTAGTGACAGCTGATGTCTCCATGGACATTTCTTTCCTGGCTGTAAAATACTTTGAAGCAGAGAAATAGAAGAGATTCAGTTTGAAGAGAAAGCAAAAAATGTGAATTGATTTCACACCTTCGCTTTTAGTAGTTTCTATTAACTCATTAAATACTGTAACTAATAAGTCACAAAATCCTAGATAGTTTTATAAATGAAGATGTAGTTCTAGCCCAGAGACAAAGCCGGGTCACTGCCATCAGCACTCAGGGTCTGCCCGCAGACTATCACTGTAATCCACTATATAAAGAAAATCAAAGGAAAAAAAATGGCATGATCATCTCATTAGATGCTGAGAAAGCATTTGACAAAATTCAACACTTGTTCATATGAAAAGTCTTTGAAAAGTCAGGAATCCAAGGCCCTTACATAAAGATAGTAAGAAGTAATATACAGCAAATCAATAGCCAACATCAAACTAAATGGTGGAAAACTCTATGCTATCTCATTAAAATCGGGGTCTAGAAAGGGCTGCCCACTCTCTCCCTACCTATTCAATATAGTACTGGAGGTCCTGGCCAGAGCAATTAGACAACAAAAGGAAGTCAAAGGAACATAAATCGAAAAGAAAGAAGTCAAAATATCACTATTTGCAGATATTTAAGTGACCCCAAAAATTCTACCATAGAACTCCTACAGCTGATAAACAACTTCACCAAAGCAACAGAATATAAAATTAACTGAAGCAAATCAAAGGTCTTTCTCTACTCAAAGGATAAACAAGCTGAGAAAAAAATTAGGGGAAAAAAAAAAACCCTTCACAGTAGTCATAAACAATATGAAATACCTTGGTGTGACCCTAACTAAGCAAGTGAAAGACAAAACTTCAAGTCTCTGAAAAAGGAAATTAAAGATCTCTGAAGACTGAAACATCTCCCATTCTAATGGATTGAAAGGATCAACATTGTAAAAATGGCCATCTTGTCTAAGGCAATCTACAGATTCAATACAATACCCATCAAAATTCCAACTCAATTCTTCTTAGAGTTAGAAAGAGAAATTTTAAAATTCATTTGGAATAACCTCAAACCTAAGATAGCTAAAATTATTCACAACAATAAAAGAACTTCCAGGGGAATCCCGATTTATAACCTCACACCATATTACAGATCAATCGTCACAAAACCCGAAAAGTACTGGTACAGAGATAGGCAGATAAATCAGTGAAACAGAATGAAGATCCAGAAATGAACCCAAACAACCTATCGTCACTTAATCTTTGACCAAGAAGCTAAAAACATTCAATGGTAAGACAGCCTCTTCAACAAATGGTGCTGGTTCAACTGGCAGTCAGCATGCAGAAGAATGCAAATTGATCCATTCTTATCTCCTTGTACATAGCTCAAGTGCAAGTGGATCAAAGACTTCCATATAAAACGAGGTGCACTAAAACTATTAGTCGAGAAAGTGGGAAAGAGCCTAGAATAGTTAGGAACAGGGAGAAATTTCTTGAACAGAACACCAATGGCTTATGCTCTAAGATCAAGAATTGACAAATGGGACCTCATGAGATTGCAAAGTTTCTGTAAGGCTAAGGACACTGTCTAGAAGACAAAACAGCAGCCAACAGATTGGGGAAAGATCTTTACCAATCCTGCATCTGATAGATGGCTAATATCCAATATATACAAAGAATACAAAAAGTTAGACTACAGAGAATTGAATAATTCTATTTAAAAATGGGATATAGATCTGAACAAAGAATTCTCAACTGAGAAATACCTAGTGGCTGAGAAGCACCTAAGGAAATACTCAACATCCCTAGTCATCAGGCAAATGCAAATCAAAAGAACCCTGAGATTCCACCTTATGCCAGTGAGAATGGCCAAGATCAAAAACTCAGATGACAGAAGATGCTGGAGAAGATGTGGAGAAGGAGGAACACTCTTCCAATGTTGGTAGTAATTCAAGCTGGTACAACCACTCTGTAAATCAGTCTGACAGTTCCTCAAGAAATTGGACAGAGTACTACCTGAGGATCCAGGTATTCCACTCCTGGGCATATACCCAAAGTCACTCCAACATATAACAAGAACACATCTTCCACCATGTTCATAGCATCCTTATTTATAATAGCCAGAAGCTGGAAAGAACCCAGACGTCCTTCAACAGAAGAATGAATTCAGAAGTTGTAGTACATTTACACAATGGATTACTACTCCGCTATTAGGGAAAAAAGTCTTTATGTAATTCCTAGGCAAATGGTTGGAACTAGAAACTATCATCCTCAATGAGGTAACCCAGTCACAAAAGAACTCACATGGTGTGCACTCACTGATAAGCAGATACTAGCCCTAAAAAGCTCTGAATACTCCAGAAACAATGCACAGGCCTTATGAAGCTCAAAAAGAAGAAAGTCCAGAATGTGGATGTCTCAGTCCTTCTTAGAAGGGACAACAAAATACTCACAGGAGGAAATACAAGGTCAAATAGAGGAGGAGGGATTGCAGAAAAGATCATTCAGAGACTGCCTTACCTGGGGATCTACCCCATATCAGCCACAAAACTCGAGTACTATTGCTGATGCTAAGAATTACTTACTGGCAGGAACCTGATATGGATGCCTCCTCAGAGGGTCTGCCAGAGTCAAACAGATACAGTTGAGAATGCTTGCAGCTAACCATTGGACTGAACACAGGGATCCCAATGAAAAAAACTAGAGAAAGGACTGAAGGAGCTGAAAGGGTTTGCAACCTCATGGGAAGAACAACATCATCAACCAACCAAACCCTCCAGAACTCCCAGGGACTAAAACACCAACCAATGAGCACACATGCAGAGACCCATGGCCCCAGTTGCATATGTAGCAGAGGACAGCATTGTCTGGCATCAATAGGAGAAAAGACCTTTGGTCCAGTGAAGGCACGTTTTCCCATTATTGGGGAATGCCAAGATGCCGAGTTTGAGAGGTTGATTGTGAGAGGGAGCACCTTCACGCAGGCAAGTGGAGGAAGACGGGGATGGCAGCAGAGGAAGTAGATGGGGTACAACATTTGAAATGTGAACACAGAGAATATACAAGAAAATAATATTTAAAAAAGAAAATATAGTCACTACATTAAGCTTTTTTCCCCCATGCCACTCTAGGTATGTGCTATCCTTGTAACTGATTTTTCCTGACTGTGGATGGTTTAACTTTTTAATGTCTTACATAGTAAAACAGTGTTTTCCAATTCTCTTTCTTTTTCATGTAGTTCTCTAAATCCCTGGTTGCCCAGTCTACCATCTAACAGAGAAAGCAGAAGCCCCTGTATGCCATGAGTTTGGGGATTGTTGCTCTGTCTCTGTGTCAAAGCAGTTACTACTGAGCATCCAAGTGAATTTGGTCTGGGTTTTAGATCCTCTTGACTGTATCAGTTTTTCTGTGAATTTGTTGAGACTCTGTGTGTGTGTGTGTGTGTGTGTGTGTGTGTGTGTGTGCATGCGTGTCACTCAGAGTTGAATTCAGATCCTGGTATTTGCTATGTAAGTTCTGTATGAGTGAGCCGTGTCCCAGCCTTCTTTCAGCTTTGTATTTTGAGACAAGGCCTCACTTTGTTTTCTAGGCTGGCCTTGAACTTGCTGATCCTCTTGCAATATGTGGGATATTGGCTCATGCAATCATATTTGATAAGACTTTTAATTTTCTATAATAAATGTCTGTAGTTATTAGATTTGATTGTTCTTTGGAAACAGACTAGTGTTTACACTTGTAAACTCCAGAGATCTCTGCTTATGCTCAAAGTCTTCTGGCTGCTTTCCAAGCTGTGGTGTGAATAGATACTTTAGAAAATGGTCCCTCAAAATTAGCGATGACCTTTTATTTGACCTGAGTGGAGCTGGGGAGCACCTCAATTAACAAGTCTCTACAGAGGACTCTTTGCTATATATTGAGGAAGAAAATATGTTAGCACACACACTCACCCGTAAACACAAAATAACCAACACTTTTAGTACAAATAAAGTTCTTATGCAACCTTTGGGCTCTGTTTTCGAGCTCTTTTAATAAACACAATGAATATCCTAAGTCAGAATTTGAGAGTATTGTAATCAGTCAGTTTATACTCCACCACGTAACAGGAAGTTGAGCTGTTTTATCTATATGGCAGATTAAAGATGTGTATTTTTTAAAAAAATCTTTATAAAGATTATATTTCTACAAAACAGGTTGTTCTTCAAAATAGTGTTGTTCCTGTGAAACAACATTACTTACAAAGTGGTTCCTGTAAAGGAAGCCCTTACCCTCAGCTGTACGTTGAAAGCATATGGTTAGATTAATAAGCCCTATCTAAAGCTTTTTAACGCATAAAGCTTTTAGCACACTTCATGGACATTAACTTTCATGAGCTTATTAAGATATTTTATGGATGTCACCAATTTTTTACTGAGCATTTCCTGTTGGAGATGTGCCATTAGTTGGTGTTGGATGATATTGGGGCGCATAAAATATGTGAAAGTTCTTGTCCTCCTGGGGATTAAACATTAAGTAAAGAGGAAGCAGACAGATAAGAAACATGGCAAATAAGTGAAATAAATAATATTTTAGATATAAGTGGTAAAAGAAAAAATGGTGTGTGTCTGTTTGTGAACATGTATGTGTCTGTGTGTGTGTGTGTGTGTGTGTGTGTGTGTGTGTGTGTGTGTGTGTGTTGAATTTCCAGAGGGAATGTCTACATAAGGGTTTCCTTAGAAATTACATTTAACTAAAAATCTGAAGGAAAAAAGAATTAGCCAGGTGAATATATGGGTGAGAAAGTTCTAGGCAAGGCAATTATTAGAGCAGGTACAATGGTTCACCTAACATTACCCGCTGATCAGGAGACAGGCTTTCTCCTAATCTTTCAGCTGCTCAAGCCCCATGAATTTTTTTTTTTTGCTTATGCAAAATGTTTTCTGCTGTCCTTGACTCCTCCAAGCTTCCGAATTGTATTATTCTGTAGCTTCAGCCATAGAGAAAATCTGGCTCATAATATGTAAGCCACAGGGTAAAGCCAATGTGTTCAGTGACCCAAGAACCATACAGTTCAGAGATGCAAGGGGCAATTTCCTCTCTGCCACGGTGCAATGATCTAGCAGATTTGATTCCATGTAGCCATTTTATCACTATTCACAGCTATGGGATCCTCTGTGCCAGTGGGTCTTGCAGACGTCCCACTCCTGAATTTCAACTTCGTTCATTATTTTGTCTTCTTCTTCTGTTGAGTTTTTCAGTTTCAGTTTTTTCTTCAAGCTCTCTGTATCTGTGTTTAGCCAGGCTGCTGGGCACAAACATCAGCTATATCTTGCGTGAAGCTCATCCCACAAAATGAGCACAAATTGAGCCCCAGTGCACCAGTCACATGCAATACCCATTGTGCACACCACGATCCACTCTGACTGTCACAGAACATTTTAATCATTTTTCCTTTTCTACAACTATAGTTACAATGCTATCATCTTGCCTTTGAGACATTTTAAGATTTATGACCGTTGTTAGTCTCCAATATTCAGCATTCATAGAATGTATGAGCCCCCTGTTGGGGCTCTGAGATC
The DNA here is from genome assembly GCF_963924665.1 of Micromys minutus. Lineage (NCBI taxonomy): Eukaryota > Metazoa > Chordata > Mammalia > Rodentia > Muridae > Micromys > Micromys minutus. The sequence goes on along the minus strand of NC_137973.1, from coordinate 2,395,939 downwards.
TTGCTACGCCTGCATCTACCATGGCACATGCTCAGCAGGTTATATCCTAGCAACACGTTTCAAGGACTAGAGAAGGGAACCTGCGTGATTCTAATTTTTTCTGTTCTATAATATGATCCTTGAGAAGAAGTAAAAGTTTTGTAGACTCAGAGGCTGAAAAGCAGCTGTACTTGAACCCGTGCCTTGAGGAAATGTCTATAAGGCAGTTGACGGGGCAACAGATATGTCTTTCTTCCTGTTTCCAATGTCCAGCACTAAATGGGAGAAAGGCATTTGGGAATGCTGAGATAGCCCTATATCTTGTTTTCTGCTCTGATTTTTAAAGAAGGCTTCCCAACGTCTGCTGATTATTGGTATGACAAGGAGCCTTCAGAAGTGCTGGTGACTGTGACCCAGCCCAGAGGTTTCGATACTGGTCTGGGAGTCACCTGGGAATCCTGCCCACTGTCCCAGTGACTCCAATATTTAACAAAACATCAGCACTCTCTGGGTCAATCTCTCAACATTGCTTTCCAATCTTGTGTAGGGCAAATTCTCCTTTCCAAATGACTCTTTAGAAAAGATGTGCTGTGGGAAAATGAGAAGGCATTTTTAAAAAATTATTGTTGTTATTATTATTGTTGTTTTTATTACTGTTATGGATGGATGGATGGATGGATGGATGGATGGAGGAAAGAGATTCCTAGGTCTCTCCGAAGAGTAAATTTGGCACCCTAATTATATATCTGGGAGAAACTATTTCTGACCATGTTAAATGACTGTTCTTCCTCTTGTCACCATAGCATCCTTTTTCCAGCCCAGTGAAACAAAAGAACAAGACACACATAGCTCTCAGTGTTATTCTCAGCCACAGCTGCACAGTGGCAGCTAGGTGTTAAGGTCAGGTATCTGCCTGAGATTTCTTTTAGAAGTGCTGCTGGGTTCTGGGACTGAATATTAATACAGTAATGAAACCTCGGCTGCATATTTCTTTGTTCCCCGTGGCTGCAAGTTTTCTGGATGAAAATCACAGAAAGAAAGGAAGATCACCCAGTCAGGCTCTCGTTCCTTTGGCAAATCCTTCGGATTAGAGAATGTGAAGCGAATAATGCTAGCTCCTGTGTTTGCCGTTCGTTACTCCAGCAGCACTGTCTATCCTGGGCTTAGTAGCTTTAGTTCTGCTCTGCTCACATATCCAGAGCTCAGCCCTTCCTGTGTCCAGATTTCTGTGAGGCCCTGAGCAAGGAAAGAAAGAAAATGGTGTTGGGAGCACTCTGAGACTGGTTTTAGGCATCCCAGGTTCTTGCTAGCTCTCCCTTTCTGTCTCTACAAACTTTCCTCCAGGCTCAAGGGCCCTTGATCAAACATATGAGAAGTTAGAGAGAGTGTTGGGTCCACTCATGGCCTTAAGTGAACTATACTGAACGTTTTCTGCAGAGGGTTCCAGACTATTTCACATGTTTTACAATAGGAATTATGGTTGACTAAAATATGAGTCAACTCAACATCAACTCAACTCAAGAATCCATCGCTTTCTGCCATGGTATAAGGGAACGGCCACTGCATGACTTGGGGAGCCTTGCAGCTTACCCCAGTCTTAGTATTCATAGGGCTGTGTCTGACCAAGCCCTGAGCCTTTCTCTGTCTGTGTCATTAAGAGTGGGTCTTGGCAGGACCTAGTACTTCCTAGAGGATGTTGGGAGGTTTGCATGAGGTGCTGTTAAAGGGCATGGCTTTGCAAGGTACTCTAGTAGAATTAGACTTGTGCTTTCCCGACTGTCGTAGTATATTTTGAGCTTCGATTTATTATGTTTGACAGATACCGAATTTGTTTACAAGTGGATTTGCTGCTGTTTTGTACTGAGAAAGCTTCTCAGCCCAGTTTTTCACACAGCATGTGCTCACATTGTGTTTCTGAGGCATATTTTAGTAATTCTCATAATATTTTAAGTTTAACGACTGTGTTGTCATATGTGGTGATCTCATGGTTTTGGTGATATCAGAAACTCACCTAACCTGTTAATATGTGTATTCTAAACTATTCACTAACTGGCTGTTCCTCAGCTCTCTTCTACTTGGGGTTTGCTAGGCCGTTCCCTGATCCGCATCAATATCAAAAGTAGGCTAATTACAGCCTTACAATTGTCCGCAAGTGCTCAGGTGAAAGGAAGAGTTGCATGCATCTCTCTTCAAATCAAAGAAATCAAATCAGGAGATGATGATTCTCAGGGACAAAGGCACAGAAACAGACAGACAGAGAGCCATGCCTCCCACACTAAGCCGTTGGCCAACTTTAAATACAAAGGAAAGAAATTGAGGTGCTACTCCCAGAAATACACAAGAGGGAAGAAAGAGAGGCAGATTTGCTGCTGATAATAGAGGAAGCTTTAATGGTTTAGACAAAAGATAAACTATTCAGAACATTCCTGTATGCTAAAGCCCAATCAAGAGCAAAATCCTAACTCTCTTCAGGATCTTGAGAAGAGAATGTCCTCGGTATAACCTGGTGGGCCCGAATCCAGGGGCAAATAATTTAAGATGAGAAGACCAACAGATGATTACACATAGGTGAGGGCAGCATGAAGACATGGGTACCTATTATACTCGCTCCTAAGCCGGGGGATGTAGGGAGCTGCTCAAAGCAAGGCAGGAGAAGAACTTTGAGCTCCAAAGGGACTGCAGCCATACTTTGCTCCAAACTTTTGTCTTTCAGACTAATATTAATATGAATTTGTTATTTACAGTTGCTAAGTTGGAGCTATATGTTACAGCTATCACAAAAAAAATCAGTGTTTTTCTGTGTTAAGATATCTTGTTTCATGTTTCTTCATAGCAAGAAACTGAATTCCCAAGGCAGCCGAGGTGCCTCTCCTTTGTGCATCAGTGGTACCCATAAGCCTGACTCATATACTGTATGAGCAATTCTTCATGACACCAAGAACACTCACCATGGGTTGGTCCTTACTAGCGTTTCTTACCTAGGTTACAAAATTCAGTACAAGTTTGTTTGAATAAAAATGAATTTCCTCAAAAACTCTCTGATCCTTATTCTATCCACAGAACCCCACTGTGGCTGTTTAATGCCTGCATCAGTAACTAGCGTATCTGAATTTTCATCTGTAGACCCCAGTCCTCCCTTGGCAAATGTTGCCAGACTGCTGTTATTCCCAAAGTATTATTTATGCAGGACTCTTAGTTGCCCCATCTTCTAACCTTCAAGTCCATCAGTCCCCAAAGTACTTCTCTCTCCTCAGAACTGCCTGAGGACACAATTGACTGTGTATTACAGCAAAGTCATTTTCTTCCTTACTGGTGAACACTTAGCTATCTGGTCAACCTTTGCTCTGGGGACTTCTTACCTACCCAACTCTGTAAGTCTGGCTTTCTGTGCCTACCCTTGCTCTGAATAATAACATAGAGACTTTTATGTTTATTAAAATATCCAGGTACTATAGCAGGGAAGATTCTAAGCTATTTTAATCTGACAATGCAGCCTGGACTACTTCCTAGCCAAGTGGCCCATGACCTGTCCTGGCCTCTTCTTCATCCATGTCCCAATGGCCACTTCCTACCCTTGACAAGCTATTGTCTGTTCAGGACTCTTTATTTAACCAATCAGAAGATGATAGAAAACAATGTTTACAGACTATTGAGTCAGGAGATATAGTACCAAAGTCAAGACTGCAACCAGATTTCTGGGTACAAAAATCAGCATTTAAAACACAGCGCACAAAAGCATCCTTCAACACACAGCAGGAATGGTCTGTCTTTCCTAGTATCTCTGTGAATGGTGGGCTGTTTGGGTTCGCTTCTAAGGTCAAGTGTGAGCTCATGTTTCATCTTTGTGTCTCCTTCAGAGCCTGAGTCAGTAATGAGTGTTATACATTGTTAATTGAATATCTGTAAACAAATTAATGTATGTTATATAAGTGAAGCAAAATGTAGCAATCCTGAATGGCATAGATGTTCTTTAAAAATATATCCTATGATATTTATATTGCCTTGTTCTTATAAGATTTTATGAAATACATTCAGAATTAGAGAGCTATTTATTCCACAGTAGTCAGATAGAATGACCTTATAATGTGGGACTTGTTGCTATGGAATGGTACCCGTCCCTGAATGCGTTTGTGGGATGTTCTTTGTCAACAGGGAGAGGTGAAACCAGTTAAAGAGCAGAGGGGCAGTGCACAGAGCCTTGGGCCACTGCCCCAGAGAAGATGCAGGGGCTAGACACTCTGCTGTGTGTGGCTTCCAGGAAAGGATGTGCCTTGACCATCTAAAAGCGGTGTGATACTGGCTTTGCTTCTGAAAGCCTTGAAATTTGTTGTGATTTTTAAAAATAATCTTAAGAATGGGTCATAGCACCTATCAATATTAGATGCCCTCTAATGACATCAAGGAGTTGGAAACCAGAGAGAGATTTTGTCTCAGAATTGTCAGCAGCCTTGGAACTTTTTAGCATTCTTTGCCTCTTAATGAAGGAAGTTATTTTGAAAAAAAATAATCATTTTTTTTTACTCAGTTGTAACTAGGTGGGTTTAGAAAGTTTAGTCTCCAGAAGTTTTCTCTAGCTTGCCCCCTGGGTGAAGGGAGGAATGGGTTAGACTCTTACCTCACTTACTGGCTAGCTCTGTAAACCTTAATCAATTTGCTTAGTTTCTCAAGGCTTCAAATTCTATATCAGTGAGATGAAATGGAATAAAACGTTTTTTAAGTGTGAATGGTGTTGAATGTGCCATGAGCACCAGAGCAGCCATGAGAACGGATGATGGCGGGTGATCAGGTACTCTTGAGGATTGTTATTGTTATTATTATTGATATTATTATTATTATTATTATTATTATTATTATTATTATTATTATTATTAGGATAATCAGGTACTCTTGAGGATTATTATTGTTGTTGTTATTATTATTATTATTATTATTATTATTATTATTATTATTATTATTGTCCAAGGGGAACAAATTTGGTCAACAAATATCTTAATTTCTTACAGGTTACAGAAAGACTCTGAGATTGTAAACTCAGTATTGTGAGTGAGTCTGTTTCTCAGGGGATTCTTTGAATGATTTGATTATTTGCAGAATAATGGGACCACTGAGCACCAGGTAGAATCTTTCATACGGAAAAAGCTGGAATCACTGTTGAAGGAGTCTCAGATTCGAGACAAAGAAGATCCAGACAGCTTCACAGTGAGGGCGTTACTCAAGGCTACTCATGAAGGCCTAAATGCACACCTGAAGCAGGTAAAGATTTTCTCTTGAACAAGAAAAAACAAAACACACCCTTTTCTTTGTTTTCTGAACATTTTTTCCTTTCTGGAGTGTGTCTCAAACTTCTGTATCTATCCTCATAAAGTTTTAAAAACAAAATCTTACTACAGACTGAGAATGTATACATTACCTTACTGCTTCCTTGGGGTATCGTCATCCCAACTCAAGTCAGCTTCTACCTCAGATGGCAGGAGACAGCTCAGCTGCTTACTATTGGCTTGATATCCTATTAAATGTGCCCAATTTCACTCTTAAATCATTCCAAGTGGGACATAAATAAGTGACAGAGTCCTCTTACCAATAGACAGGCTCTGAGAAGTACCAAGGAACTCATGGGTTAATTGGCTCATTCTTTTGTTTACCCGATGAGAAAACAGAACAAGAGAAGTGGCTTTGGTGGCAGTATTGCTTCTCTAAGCTTAGGGGGAGTAATGTCAATCCTATGACCAATGTCCAATGCAGTGACCTTTCTAATCCCATAAGGTTTGAACAGGGATCCGTATTACCAGGTCTTCAGCAGCAGCACACACACATAAAGTTGGCAAAGATGAGTCAACAACCCTGGAAGCCCCAGCCTTTACCCCTCACAGATTTTTGCACCAACCAGATCATGAGTGCTTTACCATCTCTTCCATGAGTTACACTTGTGATATCTGCCGATGGCTTTAGAAGGTACTTCTTGCAGCTTCTTTGAGTCTTGCTTACCCACCTGTGTTGTATTCACATGACCCTCTTCATTTAGCCGCAGCCTCTGGTGGGTAGGATCTGCAGGTTTCCACACAATGGATTTTAAGGACAACAACTGAAAAAAAAGCATCTTAACCCTTTCAACAGTGGTATTTTGGCCACCAGCCCCATATATGGGCTAGCATAAGAGGTGACTTGCTCACCATCTCTACCTGGAAAATTCACCCACATGAGAAGTCTTCAAAGGTTAAATTCCATTCCCTGATGCTTGTCACTAGAGCAATGGTTTCAATGGCCAGATAAGCTTCACAGTGATTTCCCTAAGTGAATAAAAGTGATATGACTGTGATTTATTTATAATACTTTAAACCCCCAAACAGCAGTATTCACTGTGAGTCTTTTCTGGACTTGGCAGGTGTGGCTCTTACCTACTTTTGGCTATTTTCCAAAATTATAAGTCCTCCTAACTGGAAATGGTTTCTCTCTATGCAGGATATTCAAAATAACACTTTCTGGTTTTAGGAACTGAGGGCTGACACAGCTGGCTGGTCTGAGAACCTGACACCAGCTTTGGGAAGCCATAGGCAGCTGCTGTGTCCTGGCATTCATGAAAATGTCCCCCTCTGGCATCAGACACAGCCATATTTGAGATATCTGAGGTGTGAAGTAGGAAGGAATGAAGCAGGGAAAGAGGATCCAGCTAATGAGAGCAAAACGTCTTAGAGACCTTTACATCATGCTTTTATTTCTGTAGAACCTGGACGTGAAGGATAGTGGGAAGAAGTCCCATGGGCGATCCTTGATGGCCAACTTCGGGAAACACAAGGTATAAGCTAAGAATGCCGAATGTGCGTAATGCAGTTAATTTGAAGATCTTGTAGGTAACAGGGCAACATTGTGTTGTGATGATCTTGGAATGGCTGAAGATGACTTCAGGACATTAGAAGGAGAAAAGTTTGAAATTTAAACACCTTTTAAATTTATTACTAATATTAGTCAAAAGTATTCAAGTTGCATTTTGGAAGTCTCTGAAATATACAAAAGACTCATATTCTGAATTCTTGAATCGTTTCTGGAAATAAGACAAGCATTGCAGATTTGTAAAAAACAAAAGAGTCAAAAGCTCAAAAGCGCCTATCACAAAAGAAGGTAAGACATGACAGGAAAAATGTACCTTTTGAGGCATCTGGGAAAGGCAAATCTCGGTTTTTCTGTGAATCCATGGACACCATGGTTAACAGTATAAAAAGACCACAGAATCCAAATGATAGAATATGGAACAATATTTACATACTCTATTGGGGTACAGAAACAACTCTGGCACACAGTGTGACAACAGCTCCACTCCTAGGTTTATAACAAAGGTGGAAGCAACAGTTAAACAAGTTGAACATTTGTAAAGGAACAAGTAGTAAACAGTCCAAATGCTCATTAATTATAGAATCAATTAAAATGTGTATTCACATCTGGAGTGTTGAACAGCCATGGAAAAGTCACAGTTGTATCTGTGTGCAATGATATGGTCTTTCAAACAGGATTTGAGATAAGAAGAAAAACCCAGAGGGAGCTCACTCCGAGCACCTGTGAAATTCAAAACCATGTAAAAAATGCTATGGGGTAGAAGTTAGTACAGTGACTGAGGATAGTAATTACTTTTGAGGGGAAGTAAGGACCAATTGGGAAGAGCAGAAGGATTCTACAAAGCAGGTAGGATTCTACTTCCTTATCTGAGCGCTTCCACATTGTAGAAATCTTACTTGTGCACACTTAAAACTTTGTCTTTTTGCAAATATACATGATGCCTCATAAAGGTGAAAATGTTATACAAGAAATCAGTCAGTGGGCCAGTGAGATGGATCAGCAGGTAAAGTGATTCAGAATATTCTCCTCAGATCTCCAAAGCCTACTTTTCAGATGGGTAGCCTTTGTGGGAGCTAAATGTTTGGTCCCAAGGCTTCTCACATTGTCTGGGGTCTCCAGTGTTTGTTTTGTTGGTTGTTTGGCTACCAAAATAATGAGCAGTCTCCAGTACAGGGATTATGAGCAGCAATTTTTATTTTACAATTAGAACTGAAAATGGGTCAAAAACTCAAAAAGGAGTAATCTGATTTAGATGACCACTTGAGTATGTGTTTTTCTTCTATTTTTAACTTAATACAAATCTTTTTGCGGAACCAAATTTGCCTTTTATGACTTATCAACAGTAAGGTTCTAAACAAAAGGATATTTTCCCTAATAATTATTTAAGTAGATATTTAATCTCTTGTGAATACCTTCAAAGTACACAACTAAAATTTTTCTAAGATCTCAACTTTATGTGACTTAGAAATTGACTTCTGGGCATGAAATTTTAAATTTGCATTGCTGGTATAATACAAGAACATCAATAGATGTGGCTCATTTTTATTTAATGGTTGAATAAGTAGCTGGTCATTTGTTCTTCATACATACTCCCTATCTCATCCCCCCTGTGTGTGGTGTGTGTGGTGTGTGTGTGTGTGTGTGTGTGTGTGTGTGTGTGTGTGTGTGTGCCTGTAGGAGTGTAAGCATGTGTGTATGTTTAAAAATCTAATCCAATCTGTGTGTATTGTAAATGTACCTAATGTGATGAGTTAGTAAGTTTTCTGTGATTTTTTTTTTTTTTTTTTTTTTTTTTTTTACTGGCAGAAAACTTCAAAATCCCGTTCTAAATCCTATAGTACTGATGATGAAGAAGATATACTTCAGAATCCTGGCAAGGAGGGAGGCCAGCTGTACAGGTACGAAAGCATCTTCATACTGCGTGCCCAACCTCCCACAGCCTGCCATTTCATTAACCTGCTTGTTTTAGTCGCACATGTTTCGTTTAATATGTGTGTGTCTAGAGCATGGGACAAACATGGTAAGGTGTGCGGGGGAAATGTGAAGGTCCAGACAGAGCTGTGTGGAGCACACGTGGCACAGGTGAGGTATAAATAAATACCGGCTTTGGTAGGTGTCAGGGGAAAGGCATCTCCAGAGAGGAAGAGGCCTGTGCAGGACAGAGGACAGGTAGAGGGTCCGAAAGACAGGATAACTTAAAAGCAGGTGCTTGGAGCCCGACTGGAGGCACTTATTCCTCCAGTCACCATCATCAGTACTGAACAAGGTAAGCTTTATGTCTTTTAAACAAAGCATAGTAGGTTCCAGCTCTGTTAAGAAACCGGTCAAATATACTAACTCCTACTTGATTATTTTTATAATTTTATACACACACACTGTGCTGTGGTACTATCTATCTATGATTGCCTTTTCTCATCTCTTTCCTGCTCCCACTCACTCACTGCCTCCCATCATGGCCTCCTCCTCCTTTCATGTTTATCTGTTTGTTTCTTCAGACCCACTGAGATGAATTAGGATTATTGACCTTAGCATGAGCACAGGGTAATTTGGGATACCTGTCACTTGCTCCACCACTGAATAAAGGGATACTCCCTTCTTCCCAGAACAATTTAACTGCCAAGTGCTCCTTGGAGAGAGGTGGAAGCCCTTTATCCCCTCCCTCATCCACAATGGGGTGCTGAAGGTCTAGTGCAGGTCTTGTGCTGGCATCCATAACTGCTGCGTGTCTAACATTGCAACGGCCACCTGGTAGCCAGAAGACAGTGTTTCATATCAGTCCTCCTCTGGTTCTCAGATTCTTTCTTCCCTGCTTTCTGTAATGTTCCCTAAGCCTTTGAGATGGTGATTGAGATGTTTCATTCAGAGCGAAACACTTAACAGACACTAATTCTCGGGTCTTATAGTTGCAAATCTATTAACTACTGCTCATTACATGAGGAAGCTTCTCTACTCACGGCTGGGGCAGCGCTCTATGGTTATAAATAGGAATATTTAGATAACAATTTAGCTACTTGTCCCGTTAGCAAAAGGAGAGTAGTAGCTTTCCTGTAAGGTCTGTGACCTCCGTGGCTTCCGTGGCTATCCATCTTTCATTCCATTTATAGTACCAACATTTATTTCCCTTCATGAAAGTCTTCAAATGCCGTAAGCAACTGGCACACTTGACTGCCCACACTCAGTAAAGCCACCATTGCACCAGTGAGTATATCTTGCCCAGTACAGGGTCCTTAGTTGGGTAAGATATTGACGTTTCTCCCACTGTGGCCAGCAGAGCATCTACTAGTACGATGGAAACTATTCAGCAAAAAGAAAGCTTCCAGTCAGCCTCTTCTTGATTTCTCCATGTTCTACAACCAGAGTGCATGGTGTCTTCAGCAAGAGAGTCTGCAGAAAATCCTTGCCAGCTATTCATGTGACAGAGGAACCGTAACTACAATATTCAGAGAACTAAATCAAATCTGAAAGTAGAGGGGGATACTAGGTGTATAAAGACCCTGTTCCACCTTTAAAGCTATTGTCAATAGCATTTAGGATGATTGTCTTCAGAACCTAGATCCATAGTGTGGTCAGAACTCCATGACAGTCACAAAAAAACATAAACCATATTGTGGGTGGGTCTAGACATGCACTAGAACACACACACACAGACACACAGACACACAGACACACACACACACACACACACACACACACACACACACACACACACCTTTGTCTCTTTACTGAACAGAGAAATTAAAGCCATAGTGGCCTTACAGGAACTCAGCATCACTGTTCAGGTATAGTTCAAGCTTTAATGGGATCTATATGCATCATACACTGGCTAGTAAGGACAGACAAGAAATGTACAGAAAATTTGAATATTAGTTACAGTAAAAGATATAGGAGAGATAGGAACATCTTTTAGAAGACCTTTGCTAACAATTTTTTAAAGCAGTTTCTGGCACATAGCTAAGGAAGGGACAGTGCTTGAAAAGCCACAATATTATTTATGCATTCAGTGAACTGCCTTTGCAGATATTACATGAGATCAAGCTACGTGCTGCTCTTCAGTCAGTTAGAGATTTTCCCATAATACCTGTGAGAGCCTGAGCATCTTCGATGGCCACCTTGGAACTTGGTTCACTGTGTAGGAAGGAATGACAATCTAGAATGTCTTCATGTCCCATGTCTCTGGAGGGTTCTGCTGGAGAATTTGAAGCCAGTGGTTACAGGGACTCCTAATTCTATAATAAAGAATACACAAACATTCTTTCATCTGTTTATTTGTGCCTCTTTGACAAAATGGACCATGTGATTGATCGACTGTCTCATGTCACCACCAAGGTGAGGAATTCTTTTTCTGACTTGTTCAGTTTTTATCATTAATACCTGTTTGCATCATCCCAAGAAAAGATCTTTATCCTACACCAGCTACTCTCCTCTCCTCTCCCTAGTAGGCTTCGTGTTTCTGGGCAGACTTGATAGTTGTCACTATTTGACCTTTTAAAAATATTTGGCCTCTTTCTTTCAGTTTTGTGTTTTCAAGTTTCATTCCCATTGAAGCATGTATGTGTACTGTGTATTTCAAGTTTCATTCCCATTGAAGCATGTATGTGTACTGTTTATTTCAAGTTTCATTCCCATTGAAGCATGTATGTGTACTGTGTTTGATTTCATTGCTGAACTACCAGCTATATGACTATTCTACATATTATTTGTTTATTCAGTAGCTGGAAACCTTTTTGGTAGCTTTTACTCTGTTGATTATACATATACATACATATACATATACATATACATATACACATACACATACACATACATATACACATACATATACATCATATACATATACATCATATACATAGACATAGACATATACATCATATATATATATATACATCTACATCTACATAGACATATACATCATAGACATATACATCATAGACATAGACATAGGCATATACATCATATACATATACATACACATACACATACACATATACATATACACATACAATGCCATGCATATGCAATACTGGATTCCACATTGATGTAGAATTGGTAAGTAACAGTGGAAGCAACTGCTAAGGGCACTGCACCATTTCTGCTTATGTTGTGTGTAGGGCTTTCGCTCACCTGCCTTGGTAGTTATAGCTACCCTAATAGACAAGACATCACACCTTCTTGTTCTACTTGCACTTTGCTATTGACAAATGATATTGCTCATCATTGTGTGCTTATTATGGAATGGTTTTGATGAGTTTGATATGAGTTTGATAGTTAAATTTCCTCTGGAAAGAAATGTGTGTATATGTGTGTATATCAGCAATGGCGTGGCCTCTGGAAATTTTACTGGGGTAAAGAGGAGGGGTTGGATATACAATAATATAGTCAAGATTCTAGAAACACTTTGTAAGGAGAAAACCTAGAAGGTACCTAGGAAAACTGAATATTTCACATAATACAATGTATATTTCCGTTAAAGAATATCTAAAAATACTTCTGATTAAATTATTATTTCTAAAAGAGCACTGTGGAATATTTGGTTCATTTTCTTTTCGGTATTTAGGTTTTATGGCCCCCATGTTTCTATACTGATTCAGTCTGGCTCTGTTTCCTGGGATGACTCCCAAGCTGGGCAGCTGTAGAACCAAGCCTTTCACAAGAGGACTCACGAGGCTGATTTCCAGTAAAGCCTGAGTAAAAATTGCAGTAGCAAAATTGTATATTCATAAGAGAATGGGAGTCAGACCTGGGTTCTCATCCTGCTCCCATTAAGTCCCAGGGTCACTTACTAATCCTTTGAAAAGGGAAGTTGATGCAACCAGAGGCTCACAACCATTCTATCTCTAGACTCATTAACGTGAGTGTGTGCTCTACAGGCTAGGCCGCCGAAGGAGAACCATGAAACTCTGCAGAGAGCTCTCGGACTTGGTGGTGTACACGAACTCCGTGGCAGCCCAGGATATTGTGGATGATGGTAAGGCCTGAGACTCTCTCACCCTGTTCTACACCCTTGACTTCTTTCTGTCATTGCTAGTTTATGTTTTCACTGATCAGATCATCCCTGATCAATGGGACTGTCTGGGACTGTGTAGAATCTCTCTTGTTAGGAAACTGGTAGCTTACATGATTCAGAGCTCACATTCTCTCATGTGCTGCTACGTTCATTATTGGTGGGTAGGTGTCTGATTGCCTGGAGGTTGCAGGAATTTCCTACAGACTGGAAAAGCACGTCATTATTGTAAAAATACAAAGGCATCAGAGCCAGGTCTCACTCCTGGACTTGAAATGAGGCAACCTGACCTACCTTTATAACCGGGTCACAGATGGCCCAGCCATTTCAACTGTGAATGACCAGAAGACGGAGTAAATTAATTAGCTACAGAAATTCCCTGCAGAGATCGTGTTTGACATAGTTCATTGTCATTGCTTCTCAAAGATTTTCCTTTTTTTTCTCTAAAAAAATATTCATTATATGTGTATGAGTATTTTGCCTACACGTATGTATGTGTACCACATGCATGCTTTGTGCCTTAAGAACCCAGAGGTGGATATTAAAGCCCTTGGGAGTGAAGTTACAGGTGATTGTTAGCTACCATGTGGGTGCCTGGAACCAAACCCAGGTCCTTGGCACATGCTTTTAGCTCAGCCATCTTTCCAGCCCTGTCACACTGTTTCCTGCTCCATCAACCACATCAAGCTGTAGAGAAACTAGCCTCAGCCATGCTCATTTTGGAGTTCCTAATTCTTCTTTCCTTGTCTTCTACCACTGTCCTATGGTACTTCCATCAATATTTTAGCGAAAATGGGATGGAAATCAGAATGTGCACTGTCTGTGTTGTGAGCACAGAGACAGCAGCGTGAAAATAGGCTTTGCTGACCTCGGACTCTTTACTGAGTTCCTTCTATCAGTCACAGTCCATAAGTACATTAAGTTCTATTTACTGAAGGCTGACTTTTCTTCCACTGACGTTTGGCTTCCTTCTTAAAGCAATGGCCATTATACAAAATTTAAAGGAACACCATCTGTAAAAATAAGAGAAACCTCCAGATTCTCAACTAGCAAGCAGTGCTTTCTAACCATGACTGTCTAGGGCTCTCAGAGTAATCCAGGGATTGGCTGAATGGAATTGAAGGTCTGGCTGGTTCACAGAATGATGGTGCTGACTAATAAGTACCTTTGGAAATCACAAGCCTAGTAACTTTGGGAACATAACATTGAGTACTGTTTACCTCTTAAGCCTATCTGGTATTTTATTTTTTTTACTTTAATAAAAACCACACACACAAAATGAGCAGTACTTAGTGAGTGCATTGCTTATCTTTGTGCAAAACAACTCATCCAATTAAAATACTAACTGATGTGAGCTTAATAAGCAAGTTCATTTTAATGATAGCATAGTGCATCTGCTTATGTGGGGAATCAGGAAAAAAATCACTCAGATATTGATTACAGTGGTACTCCGTGTGAACTGGGTTTTTCAGTAATTACTTTTCCTCCGACTCTGTTTAAAGCATTCCCCACCAGAACTTGTGCATGGATTCAATTTTAGTTTTGTTGGGATGTGTAAACATTGTTCACGTATTCTGTCAGTAATACATATTAATAATTATCTTCAAGAAAAGGGGCCATGCCAGGGAAATCAATAGGGTAAGAACTATAGCCTTCCTATCTCCTCCTTCTGAGCTCTGACTAATCCAAGTTTTAGTTGTGGAATGTCACCAACACAGTGGCTGGCTTTTAACACCTCGGGAGTGCAGCCCCAAGGACAACAGGTACCCGACCACATTGTCACCAAGCTTGCCGGACACTTGGTCTGAGCACAGTAACCTACATTCTATTCCTTGTTTGCATGTATTCAGACACTCTCCTGTTTGAATGAGAATGAGACTCCGTGTGAGCCTGCTCTTCTTCAGGCTAGTCTTTTGCAACAGGTCCACACTGAACAAGGGTGTGAGCATCTGGAGCCCAGGATATGAGGTTTAGTAAAAGAGTGTAGGATGGTAGCAGCTGTGGCATTGTAGAGATGGCTCAAGAGATGGGCAGGGAGAAAATGGGGAATGTTCAGTGTTTGAAGTTTTACTCCAAATGACTTTCCTTCCATCTGTGTTTGGAATCCTTCTTAAACCAATGACCATTATACAAGATTTAAAGGAACACTATCTGTGAGAATAAGAGAAACCTTCAGTCTCTTAACCAGCAAGCTATGGTTTCTTCTAATAATGACTGTCTGTGGCTCTCAGATTAATACAGGGACTGGCTGGCTGGAGTATAGCTGTAGATATAACCTCATCTGTAGATTATGGCCTGACTATGCTTTACAGTCCAAGCAGAGACACAGGAGCAGGCACCATGTGTCTTTACCTCTCCACTTTTGTATTTTAAAAGCCTGGATGGATGGACAGTCTTCTTTGTTTCTGAAACATTACTTTAAGAAAATATTTATTTTTTCGTATGAGAGGTTGGGAATAGGGCCTTGTATGTGTTATAAAAATGCTCTCCCACTGAATTATATCCACACATCTTTTCTAATGTTGATTTCAGGACAGTATTTAGGTTGCCTGACATGGCACTGAACTTACTTGCTTGTGCAGAAAATCCTTGAACTTGAAATCTTCACTTGGCCTCCAAGTTGCTGGCATTATAGACCTACGCTACAGGAACTGTCTTTCCTATGCCTCTCTTCCAAATAGGTTTGATTGGTTCCATGAGTAATCACATTACCTTCAAGACTCAAGATTTTTAATCAAAATACTTTTCTTCCTTCATTTCCTTAGGCACCTGCTGTCATGTAGTACATGTATTTCATACATGCTTTTGATAATTTTCATTTCCATGTAGATATATTGCTTGTATGTGTACATGCATGTGTTTGTATGTGTTATATATGCACAGCACGCATAGGGAGTCCCAAGGATGGAGAGGCCTGAGTTTATTGTAGAAGCATCTTTCTTTCTTCTTCCACTTCATTCACTGAGATGGGGTCTCTCAGTCAAACGCAGAACCCACCACTAAGGCTAGTTTTGCTGGCTCAATCATCGTGGGCTCTGTTGTCTCCACCTTCTTAAGTGGCCATCACAGACAGGCCAGAACACTGGCTTGGCATTTATATGGGCTCTAGGGAACTGAACTCAGGTCCTCACAGTTACACGGCCAGTGTGCAGTCTCTGGGCCAGCTCCCCAGCCCTGCATGTGAGTTTTGAATGACCGTCTTTAGTGTTTGTCCTCCTGGTGTCAAGAGTAAGCTGTATATGCAGTTTGATTTATTTGCTGTCATCTGTCACTTTGCCAAAGACATTGATTACATCATGCACAAAATGACATTTTCCCTGCCTCTTCCTGCCAAACTGACATGAATCAATGAAACAATTGGATTCTGGGAGAATATGGGACCTCACAATGGAGCACTTTGGCAAATGAAGTTCTTATATGGCCTTGCATTGGTAATGGAGTCCTAAGAATGGAATCTCTGGATCTTTCCTGGTCAGGGGTTGCTTATACTGTGGTTTCTTAAGTAGCAAATATTGTTCATGCCTATTTAAGTTTGGCCTAAAAGTTTCTGTATTTAGCCAGCTGCAGCATAACTTGACGGGTAAAGATGCTTTACCCTCTTGCTCCAACAAGCAGCAGAGTCTCAGTGAGATACAGAGGCTCCTGTCCTAAGGAGAACTCAGATAGCATGCATGCGCTGCCACCACCAAGGGTGGCTCTGAGTTGTTTTTCCTGTCACGTTCTTTCTGTGGCTCTACATATAACTCGCCACATAGTAGGTGAGTCACTCTGAACCCATTCTAGGTCTGCGATGGTTTAATCTGTGACTAGTCTTTGGTGGGTTTAATATGTCAACGTCTTTAATTAACAGACTGGACCAACTTCCTTGGGCCCTGGAGCTCTGGCATTATCCAGCTTGTGAGTGGATTGGCTTTGATGCATTTACCACGTGCCCTATTTCTTTGACTGACAGGAACCACAGGGAATGTGTTGTCCTTCAGTGAAACAAGAGCACATCAAGTGGTTCAGCAGAAGTCAGAGCAGTTCATGATCTACAACCAAAAGCAGCTCACAAGGATTTACCCCTCTGCCTACCGCATCGATTCCAGTAACTTCAACCCTCTGCCTTACTGGAACGCAGGCTGCCAGCTAGGTGTGTGTGACCAAAGAGGAGTGGCCCTCTGCCTTCTCTCTCCACCTTGCCAATTGTGACTTGTCTTTAATCCTCTCAAACGATTGATTCCCACAGTGGCTCTGAACTACCAGTCTGAAGGGCGAATGATGCAGATAAATCGAGCAAAATTCAAGGCAAACGGCAACTGCGGCTACATTCTCAAGCCCCAGCAAATGTGCAAAGGTAAGTACCAGTTTCATACTGCATCTGTGATGGACAGCAGATGATGCCCCACTACGTATGTGTTCAAATTATATTATTATTGTTGTTATTATTAATGTGGGCACGTATGTTCCTATGAATGAAAGTAGAAGTCACAGGAAAAATTGATGAAGACTATTTTTCTCCTTCCACCATTATTGGCACTACGGATAACCTCAGATAATTAGGCTTCATAGCAAGAAAATTATCAACTGAGTGAGAAAATAAAGTGTAGGCATAAATTTTTCTAAACCTATTATTTGGGGTTCTTAAACATTTCAATATCCCTTCTGACCAGAAGTAGGTGAGAAAGAAGGTTAATAGGAAAGGGGGCTGTGGCCCTGTTTAGAAGTAGTTCTTTGGGGATAATTCCACTATTCATTGTCAGGATAACACCAGCAATCCAGTACAATTGCAAACACCAAATACAAATCAGTAGCAGTGGCTTGATCCAGCAGAAACTGCGAGGCTCTACCAAATTGACAAGAGTCAGCGAAGGTGGCAAGGATCAGGTAGAATAGCACAAGAAGTTCCTGGATGCAAGAGCATCCTCTCACTGTCTATGGGGTTTCATTTATACTCTTTCCAAACATCACGTGCCCTTTCAAGCACCAGCTCCAGCAAAACATTCTCTCATGTGTCTCAGCAAAACACCACACACCTTTTCATGAGACTTCCACAAAAACATAACGTGATACAACTGAGCCTCCAAAGAAACCAGAAATTTCCACTTCAGTAAAGCGTTTCTTTACTTAATTTCAGGTTTTCTTTCTGTTCCTTGTATTTTATTTCTAGACATGAACCAGCTTAGCAAACTATTGGAATCTGATAGAACTGTTTATCTTGAGGCCACAGGCATTCAAATAAGCTATTCATCCGTATCACAGTTGCGTTTAAACAGTTGCTTTAAAGTGGCCCATCCGCTGGCTTTTGGGACCAGGGAATAATGACACTGCACTGGGACTGCCTGCTGCTGCCTCTGCGGAAAGTGGCCCTGACAGCTCCCTGAGGATTCCTTTGTTCGGTCACTGTGATAACTGACACTGCTGGTCCTCTGTGTGGTACCTGTACGGTTGTGTGTGTGCCTGTGTATGTGTGTGTGTCCCTATGCTACTGACCACTCTTTTACTCGGTCTAGGTACATTCAACCCTTTCTCTGGTGACCCGCTTCCTGCCAACCCCAAAAAGCAGCTCATACTGAAAGTGATCAGTGGACAGCAACTCCCCAAACCCCCTGACTCTATGTTTGGAGACCGAGGCGAGGTAAGCTACACCTAACTGCCCAACTAGTTAAGTATGAGATTATTTGATTGTGTTTAAGCAGGCATCTCAGTGTCTTCAGGATTATTGCGCTTCTCTGTGTTGTAGGTACAGATGTTTAAGAGGGGGAGGGGAGAGTGTTTATAAGTGAGCACTGACCTCCACTAATCAGGCCTGAGCTGGTTTTCTGTCAGTCACACAAAGTTCTTGTCTCTACACATTACCTGTTTTGTAGGATTGAGTGGGCACGATCCTAGTGCTCAGTTTGATGCTGGCAGTGCTTAAGTCGGGATGTAAAGAGCAACGGCTAATGTCATTATTGACAGAAACATGGCCAAAGGCATACTTCCAACCACACAAGTCCAGCACCCTTCCTCACTTGTGCCTGCTCTTTGGCTTCATGCGTTGTGGCCACATGTCACTGTCACCAGCTGCTGTCCCCTTGTTGCAGGATACAGCAGCCTTTTGTTTTCTCCCAATGGTCAGCCGTGTCTCAATGTGCTACTCTAAGAGCTGACCCTTTACTCCATGTTCTACACGCTAACCTTCTCAACATTCACACGGCTCTGCATGTTCATACTACTGTGAATACTTCCTCTGGGCTGTCTGCAGTACTGTGTAGTACACACACTTCACCTTCCTGGGGCCACACGGCTCTGCATGTTCATACCACTGTGAATACTTCCTCTGGGCTGTCTGCAGTACTGTGTAGTACACACACTTCACCTTCCTGGGGCCACACGGCTCTGCATGTTCATACCACTGTGAATACTTCCTCTGGGCTGTCTGCAGTACTGTGTAGTGCACACACTTCACCTTCCTGACCTTGTCCCATTCTTCATAGTGACTCTCTCCAACCTCTCTGTGCTTATCAACAGACAGCACAGTGCCTTACTTCTCAAGAAAGCATCAGACTGGACCACGGCCTCCATGTCTCCTGCCCTATCTCCAATGGGCGAATCTCTGTTTTCCTTTCCTGCTTTTACCTTCTGACCTGTGTTCAACAGCAGAAATAGTTAATTGGTATAACCAGGAAGTTTATGCTTACTTTTTTATGTCTGAAGAAAGAAATATACATTTTCTATGTCTCCCAAGCTTTTCATTTTGAGAAGTCTTTATCTCCTATAAAGTTGCAAGAATAACAATACAATGAATGTTTCTCCTCAATTCACAGTTCAGTTAGTACCTTTTATAACATGTGCTGTGCTGTGCCCCCATATATACATACCTCATAAGCATCTGGCTAGTGTATTCTCAGAGTAGTTCACACTTGGGTGCAGGTGACACTGACAATAACACTCACTTCCTCTTTTGTATACAGATCATTGACCCTTTTGTCGAAGTTGAAATTATTGGGCTGCCAATAGACTGTTGCAAGGACCAAACTCGTGTGGTGGATGACAATGGTAAGGTGGTAGTTGGTGTGCACCCCTGAGGAGGTGCACTGCAGTTGCGGTGTGCATACCAGAAAAGGTGTGCGGAAGCTACAGTGTGCCCCCTGCCCCCCAGGATATGCACTACAGCTGGAGTTTGCACTGACAGGGCCAAGTGTAATGTTTAGAAAAGAGAGCTATAACTGCCATCGAAGTGGATGTTGAACACACGGAGAGCATCGGTCAGTGGCTCTAAGCTTCTAGTTCCTTTCTGAGAAAGGAAAGGAAGTGCTGTCAAGCCGAGGCACTCAGGAGTCAACCACTTTGCTCTGTAAAAAGCCTCAAGCGCATGAAACGATGACAGACTGAAAATCAGAGTCTCCTGGTGAATAAAGGAGATTCTCTTTTCTGTTTACTTTGTAATGAGCTCTCAGTGACTTCTGCAACTAAGAAAGAAAGGTTATCCAGAAAAATATGTTAGACTTGGGTAAAGGTAGTGCCTTCTCGTCACCACTGAAATGCTAGCCTCTTATCATATTTAAGTAATGAATGTGCCAGGGCATTCTGGTCCAATCTTTATATATTTCTGTGTTCCAAAAGACAAACAACGACCAGAGCTAGGGAAATATTTCCTAGTGTGTTACTTATAATGTGAGGTATGTGTTCTCATAAATAAGTCTCCTTCAAGCTTTTGTATGTGAAGTCCGTGTGTTTAATTAATTAATTAATCTTAAATATGGCGAGGGGCCAGCATTGCAACAGTGGGAAAAAGACATTACCTTTACCCAAGTCTAGCATATTTGTTTTTGGAAAATCTTATAAAATTATATCTGTGTGCTCTATATGTGACAGGTATTATTTTATACATTTTCTTAGTTTAGAATAATGAATATTCTAAAATTATTGGAAGTCATGGTTATGAAAACATTAGAGAAATCAGTGTTTAACAGTAGGGTAAACCTGTGAGGAAATAACATTCTTTCAAAAAAAAAAAAAAAAAAAAAAAAGATTGATTTACTTTGTATACAGAGCTCTGCCTGCATGTTTCCCTGCACAACGGAAGAGGGCATCGAATCCCACTACAGATGGTTGTGAGCCATCATATGGTTACTGGGAATTGAACTCCAGACCTCTGGAAGAACAGTCAGTGCTCTAAACCTCTAAGCCATCTCTCCAGCCTCAGGATATAACATTCTTAAACAAGTTCTTATGTTGGATTTTCTCAGGACTGAAGAAAGTACTCCTTCCATTCTTAGTTGCAGAAGTAACTGAGAGCTCGTTGCAGAGTCAATGGGAAAGAGAATCTCCTTTGTTCACCAGGAGACTCTCTGATGGTCAGTCTGCCATTTTTCATGGCCTTGAGGTTATAGAGAATGTGTTTAACTCCTCTGGAGTGCACGTGCTTGATAGAACTTACTTCCTCTTTCAGAGTGGTAGACATTTTAGTCTTTCTAATTATTATGCCCAAGAAAATTTCATCAAGAAATAAATGCCTTTTGTCTTTTTGTATTTAGCCTTAGTGCATTTCCATTATTTTAATAGTACTTGAGAGGAGTCATTATAAAGGAAATAGGTTTATAAAAAGAGCCCATGATGTTGGAGGCTGGGGGTCTAGCCAACATGGCACTGGCTTTTGTTAGGGTTGTCCTGACTGACTTCCATCATAGCAGGAGGTATCATGAGAGAACTGTGTGTAGAAAATCACATGGGAACTTAGGAACCTGAGGAACTTGGAAGTAGACAGACTTGCTCTGTTACAGCTGAACTGAGAACTCACCAATTCGGGAAGGGATCATCAACATTTTCTGGGCACAGAATCACAACCTTACACTTGGCTCTGAATCATGAAATAGTCACAATGGTTGCAAAGATTGCCACTTAAAATTATTAGGGGACAAACCACATGCAAACTATACCAGTCTTTGAACCAAGGCACGTGCCTTCTTGTTCATTTTCAGTACAAGTAGGAATAACGTTCTTGCTCCATGGAAGCCACTTGGACTCAGTGCACAGTCTAAGTTAAGCCTTTTGCCCACTGTATGACATTAGACATACGTCTCTGAACAGCAGTTCTCCAAACTGTATAATGAGTTACAAATACTTTCAGACTTTTGAAGGTATAAGTGCGTGTTGCTTGTACAGTTTTGAAAAGTTATAGTTTGAAACCTGATAAGGTATGTATGTTTTTCTTATGTAGACAAAAACAAGCTGGGTGTGGGTGGTTCATGTCTGATCCCAGTACATGGGAGGGGGAGCTAGGAGGATTGTGAGTTCAAAACAAACCTGCACTATTGAATGAAACTCTGTTTCCAAAAAAAAAAAAAAAAAAAAAAAAAAAAGCAAAGGAAGGCCACAAGCCCTTGACTTGCTACTCTTAAAAGTATTTCTGTGGGCATTAAATAGAACTATACGTATGCCAGAGAATCGAAAGTATAAGGCTCCTTAAAAATAGAAGGAGACCTTTTGGTAGCTCAGAAATATCCTATTGGGGCAACTTTCTGTAACATTTTTGCTAAAATATTTTTAGAATACTACTATAATTTTTAAGCTTATTGAAGCATTTTAATGACTATTAAGAAGCTTCCTGATACAATGGGGCTTCATAGATTAATAGAACTGATGTGATAATTTACAGGCAATTTTCCTATCAATTATTTTCTAGCAGTAGGGTAAACTCAGAGGCTTTATTTCAGCAAGGCATCCTGGAGAGGTTCAGGCATCTTCATAAATTTAATATTTAATATTAATATTAAATATTGCAAGCAATTTTTACTGTCTGATCTACAGACGTTGCTGCTAAATAATTTCCAGCCCAACCCTTTGCTTTTTCTAATTTTTCTTTCCCCCATTTCTCTAAGGATTTAACCCTGTGTGGGAAGAAACCCTAACTTTTACAGTTCACATGCCAGAAATAGCTTTGGTTCGGTTCCTTGTGTGGGACCATGATCCTATTGGAAGAGACTTTGTGGGACAAAGGACCGTGACCTTCAGTAGCCTCGTGCCTGGTAGGTTCAAGCTCACCTTTGATCTATAGATTGGTTATTCTGTCTGTCTGTCTTCTACTGTGGGAGAGGAGTAACTAGGATCTAGCTTCATTAGTTGTTTCTTTTTAGAAAATGTAACACATGACCTGGGGCAAACAGGATGCTTATCAAATTTATTATGTACATTAAACTGTGTGTTGTATGACCGATGTATTGTAACATGCTATATAAAACGTGAAGGATGATAGTAGAGACAAATCCTTAATTCTCTTGCACTCTCTGGAAAGCCAAATGCAAATTCAACTGAAGGAACCCGTTCTTTTCTGTTGCAGGCTACCGCCATGTCTACCTGGAAGGGCTCACAGAAGCGTCTATTTTCGTTCACATAACAATCAATGAGATCTTTGGAAAGGTGAGAAAGATCACGGACATAGAGCAACAATATGGACCTAAAGGAGTTTACTGGTTCCCTAAGAAAATGTACATTTGACCAAGTGTCCCTTTGTGGGTGTTTGGAACTCAGTGAGCTCCAGCGTGCTTCCAGCCAGTTTATTAACTGCAGAGACTTGAGGAATCTATCACACCTTCAGACGACCATTTTGATGACAAGAATGAAGGCCATTAAAATTTAAGGTTCTTTGTAACTCTAAAAAAGGCGCACTTTCTACAGAAGGAAATATGGCGTCTCAGAGGTTTGAAGAGTGGCCTATGTTAATCTAGCTATGACCCTGACTGTAGAATGGAACAGTACCCAGACCGCCCTGTGTGGCGTCGTTCCACGGTCTGTGCTGCCTTGCGCTTCTCCAGAGTATTGTCATGGTCTCTGAATCTGCTCTCCATGTGTGACTCTGAGGTAAAAGTGGCACCTGCCTCATAAATAAGTGTACCTGGCGTGGAGTATATGAGCAGACATTGGCTAATTTCAGTGTCGGCTGGGACTGCAGTGTGGGTTTGCCTCCTACCAGTCAGCAGAAGGGAGCAAATGGTCTTTATTTCTGAGTGTGCTGAGATAAAGCCTTTCAAGCTTGAGCTCATATTTACACAGCTTGTCAAGCTCTTTCTGTTAACCTTAATAAAAACATAAAGAACGGTTTGAAGATGATGCCTAGATTCTCAGAAGCCCAGCTTAACTATGTATAATAAGTATCTCTAACTCATCAAGGTAGCGAAAAAACCAGGATTTCTTTAAAACTTAGCCTAGAAATAAAATACAAATAAAATATTCTATATAATTTTTGTTTCATTCCTAAATAAATGACCAATTTTGAGGCATTTATTATGTCCAATGTATGTATGGGTCCGGCTGCTCATACCGCAAAGTGACTGTGTTGAATTGAACAAGGAATGAACAGAAAAGAAAATTATTAGAAATGGGAGGGTTTGCACAGGGTTTATCCTCACACTTTCCTTTTGTGCTTCTGGTACCGCCTTTTTAAATGAGCCCAAAATGTGTTATCTTGTGTTTTGTTTTCTTCCCTGCAGTGGAGTCCCTTAATCCTCAACCCCAGTTATACCATACTGCACTTTCTAGGAGCTACAAAGGTAGTTGCTCAGCATGGTCCTGCACTCTCAGGACTGTGCTCTTTTTAAATGACTGTGGTGACATGTCTCCTCACACCTTCCCATCTTCTGCTTGCCACGAAACACGCATTGCTGCTTCAAGGTTGCTGAAGTCCTGTCTGTTTGTTACCCATGGAAACTTCCCTAACATTTTATCATATGGCCCTGCTGTGAGCTGCTTTCTTATTTTGAACATCCTTCAATCGATGGCTATAAAATTTCACTTCACATTCATTCTTCATGGAGCTGCCATTTCAAACTCAAGTTTTCCTTACGATGGTATGGGCTTAACTTGTGGTTGGTCCTTTTGTGTCCTCAGAACAGACAGCTTCAAGGCCTGAAGGGACTGTTCAATAAGAATCCCAGGCACGGTTCGTCGGAAAATAACTCCCATTATATTCGGAAGCGATCAATTGGAGATAGAATTCTGCGACGTACAGCCAGTGCTCCAGCCAAAGGCAGGAAAAAGAGCAAAGTGGGCTTCCAAGAAATGGTTGAGATAAAAGATTCTGTCTCTGAGGCTGCAAGAGATCAAGATGGCATCCTGAGGAGGACCACACGGAGTCTGCAAGTACGCCCTGTCTCCATGCCTGTTGACAAGAACCTCCTGGGCTCTTTGTCACTGCCCATATCTGAAGCAGCAAAAGACACGGATGGAAAAGAAAGCTGTCTGGGTAAGGTGCTTTCCGTTTCTCTGAGCTGCATGTCTGTCCCTTGTTCCCATGCTGACAGTGCTGCCATTCTGCAATTAAAATGTCTGAAAAATTAATGTTAATTCTATGCAGGAAGATTTTAATCTTTTGATAAGAGAGTGGAAAAAAAAACGCCCTTACCATTTCCATGTGTGGGGAAGGAGAACACCAGGTGGAGTGCCCTGGAGCATACTAATCTGAGGGGGGGGCAACAAAATATAAATAGTCCTGTTTTTCTGAGTGGTCGCATATTTAAATCAAGGGGACTTAAAAGGTGTCCTACTGAGTTTGTCCCAGGGGTGAATGGGCTTTTCTGGCACTTAATACAGCTTCATTACTTTTCACTATTAAAAACCTTTCGGTTGGAAATGTTTATGGTGAATGGATGATGCTGAAAGCCAGTCACTGCCTGTCTACTGAGATTAGTTTTTGCTTCCTTAGGGTGTGGTTGAGACACTGCACTCCCACGTTCTTGCTCTGGACAGTGGCAGGGGAGGAGGCTTGCCCATGGCTATTGCTTGCACATTGGCTCTTCACGGGTAGGAATTAGGAGCCGTTATTTTTCTTAGCTTAGGGTAGGATAGACGCATTTCAGCAACCTGACGACTAGCAATGACCATTTTATCAAGTGACGCAGAGCTCTAATTCTGTTTCTCTGACTCCTCTTCCTGAGTCACTGTGCCTGGAATTGTCTCAAACAAGTAATGCCTTGTTTTTTGCATTTTAGCAAAATTAGTCTTTATCCAAACAATATCATTTCAGCGACTTTGTTTTTCCACAAATGCTGTTTTGCTTGTATTGGTTCTTATCGTAAGGTGTTCTAGTGAGAAAAGAAACGAAAGGGAGAAGCTGGGCTTGAACATTCCCAGTTTGCGCGGCCCTGGAGTCTATCATGCACTGGGGAAATGTTTGAAAATTTGTAAAGTGTAGCGTCAGAGAAGAGGGGATATATGTGGCCTTACATTTACTTTTAAAAGCCCTTTCAGCAAAGTGAAGTTATGTTCAGTAGAGATCTGTACTAACTACTCTTCTAACTGCAGAAGATGCTAAGCCAAGAGGATGAGCTGAGAAGTAAGAGAAAGAAAATGCTTTTCTCCTATATTTAAAAAGATATAAGAGCTAATCACGTGCTTTAAACTTACAGCAAATATGGAATGGTATGTAATCATTGCAGTGATCCCAATCACATTGCAAAAAAAAAAAAAAAAAAAAAAAAAAAAAAGAAAAAAAAGCAACTGGGAAAAAAATCAGAACACAAAGTTCTAAAGAGCCTGTCTCTACAAAAGCAGCTGCTTCTGAAAATGATGTCCTGGAATATTTAATGGTTTACAATTTCGGAAACTTACTTTTTTTAGATGATGAATAAAATTTTAGTGATGAGAAAGTATTTTGTGAAAAAAATTTATTCACATATGTCTTTGAAAGAGTTAAAGGACAAATAATCATATAAAAATCATTGAGCCTTGAGCCCTTGTCTCAACACACATCGAAAGGGACGCAGCAGTCCAGGTCGCTGTGAATTGTATGTTTTACAATTTTCCTTATTTAACATCTTACTACCACCTTAGGGGAGGGGGAAGAATGTAAAAATATCATCAAGGGAATGCTGAATGTCAGCAGTGATTTGGAATTGACTGGCTACCCTCTCACGTTGAGCCAGGAACTATGAATAGTTTGGTGCACACATTGTTCCTTCCAGCTGTGCTCGATAAACAAGTTTTCGAAAATGTATGTCTTTTTAGAATTCTATCCCTTGTGCCTTGCCTGTCGCTAATGCATGTGTAACTTTGAAAGCTGCGAGCGTCGTGTTTACGGGTGCCATGTGCGTTGTTTAACAGAGCTGTCTTGTTCTGTTTCTGTTGCCATGCTTCTGTGTAGTACAGATCTGAATAGGAGGCAGCGGAAGGTAATCCTCACCGTGAGCACAGTAACTCATGGAACATTACATCCTCAGCCGATGTAATAGACATTCAAACGGAAGCTCAGTGAAGTTCCTGTAAATATAGTCTACCATTTATCCATCACACAGACACTGTGTTGCAAGCTTCTGCTTATCCATAATTATATTCCGTCACAACGTAAAACAGATTTACATTCTCCATTTGTCTGTGTTGAGACAAACATGACTGCCCCGGGGCCTGCAAAAAGTGACACACTTTACCTAAAATGCTGTTTGTTTTATTTAGCAGAGGACAAGGATGACGGAAGAAAGAGGGTGTCAACTAGAAAAGACTCACACTCTTCAAATTTCAACAAAAAGTTATCCTCCTCCTCCAGTGCCCTCCTCCACAAAGATGCCGACCAAGGGCCAGGTGCCAGTGTATCAAACCCAGAACAGTGTGGAGGACTAGGTTCAAAGAGTGGGAGACTCAAACCAAATATGACAAATGACTGCCAGGTAAACCACAGTCCCCCAAAATTCCTCTCTCCAAGGAAGCATTCGGCATTTGATCCTGCAACGAAGGGACCGCACGATCTGCACGGAACGAGAACCGTTGGAACGGAGCATGCGCAGGGCTTCGCGGGAGGGAAAAGCGTTCTTTCCCAAAGTACTCCGGAGGTGGAGACACCGGAAGGCAGCAAGGCCAAGGGCAGAGCTGCCACGTCCTTTTCTCTGTCCGATGTCTCTGCACTCTGTTCTGACATCCCCGATCTGCATTCAACTGCCATTCTGCAGGACACAGAAATTTCCGATCTCATTGATAATGTGACTTTAACAAATGAGAATGAGTCGGGCAGTTCTATCTCCGCACTGATTGGCCGGTTTGAAGAGAGCGACCACCCGGCTAACGTTGCTGTGGTTTCTCATCTCCTTAGCACCAGGGGGACATCAGGAGGTGCTCCCTCGCCAGTCGCATTGGGCCTACAAACACCCTTCAAGCATGGATTTTTCCATGGAAAACACAAGGCCTCCTTTCTGTGCTCATCTCCTGAGCTGAACAAGCTCTCTAGTGCGGAGACTCCCAAACTGGCAAATAACACAGTTGCTTGCGGCTCTCCCATCTCTACAGCAAAGCCAAGTGATGACCCTTTTGATAAAGCCAAGACAAGGGTCATGGAGGGCAGCCTGCCTGGGTCCCCTGATGCTTCTCCTGGTCAGTTTCCCAAAAGCCCCACCCATGGAGAGGACTGTAGGCATGTGATGAGCAGCCCTGCTCTCTCCATGGAAGATGTAACAGCTGACCCAGCGCTCTGTATAAATTCTGCAGAGAGCAGTCTTGTGGAAATTGATGGAGAATCTGAAAACCTGTCTCTAACAACCTGTAACGACGGAGGAGAGGCTCCGAGTCAACTCGTTTCTCCGCTAAAGTTGCAGCAGAGCCTGGAAATGGTGGAACACATCCAGAGTGACTTGAGGAAAAACTACTGTAAAGAGACTCTCCTCCCTTCTGAAATATTCAACAATATTCCAGGTGTCAAAAATCACAGTATCTCTCATCTAACCTATCAGGGTGCTGGCTTTGTGTATAACCATTTCTCAAGTTCAGATGCAAAAACAAACCAAATCTGTGGGCCCCAGCAGCCTAGGGCTCCAGATATGCATGCCCCTATACCCACACCGTCAACACATGCTCCTTTGGCTGCTTTGAAACTGCCAAGTCCATGTAAATCCAAAAGTCTGGGGGACTTAACGTCAGAGGACATTGCCTGCAATTTTGAAAGCAAATACCAATGTATTAGTAGGAGTTTTGTGACAAACGGCATTAGGGACAAGGGTGTGACTATGAAGACAAAGTCATTAGAACCTTTAGATGCCCTAACTGAACAGCTCCGGAAGCTGGTGTCCTTTGATCAAGAAGACAGCTGCCAAGTGCTGTGCTCAAAGCAAGATGTCAGTCAGTGTCCCAGGGCATTAGTCAGAAAGTTGTCATCTAGAAGTCAGAGCAGAGTGCGCAACATTGCTAGTCGTGCCAAGGAGAAGCAGGAAGCTGGCAAGCAAAAAGCTATGGCCCAGAGCCCCAGAGGAGTGGTCCTTAGAAGTAAACCGCCAGCTCCTGCTCTGGCTGTGAACCGTCACTCCACCGGCTCATACATTGCAAGCTACCTGAGGAACTTGAAAGCTGGTGGCCTAGAGGGTCGAGGCATCCCAGAGGGAGCATGTACAGCTCTTCGCTATGGATACGTGGACCAGTTTTGTTCAGATAATTCAGTGCTGCAGACCGAGCCAAGCAGTGAAGACAAACCCGAAATTTATTTTCTCTTGAGGCTTTGAATTATATAAAGTTGCATTTTCATTGTTTACATGATATTCTATAGGATTTACATTTTTTCCATTGTCAGTAAATATGATACTGGGCTTTGAAATGATTTCCAAATGTATTTTTAAACTTGTATTTTGGTCTCCCATTGACTCATGCATTTGTATATAGATTCTGTGGCATTTCCCAGGAACCCAGGATCTTTCCCCAGGATACTGTAAACTGTGTCAGTATAAAGTGTGTGCATGCCTTCCATGTGAGACTTCTCAGCAGCTTGGGTCACAGTTTGCATGTGCTACAAAGAAATGGTTTTCCATTTGCTCCAGTGACAATCCCAGGGGCTGTCACCGTTACTCACCATGTGTTGAGCTGATTAAGATGAGACTTTGAAAACCATCTAGGGATGGCTTCTTTGTTTGAAGTTGCATCTTCCTTCTGAACTGAGAGACCCTGATTCAGTTTTATAATCCATTTAAAGGAACTGTTTTAAGTAATTACCTTGCCCTTTATGATTTCCACACGCCACCCAAAGTGAGAATTTCCCAAAGACGGAGAGTGTTCCTTCAACCCGCAAAGCCCCCTTTAGAATAGGCTGTGAGGAACCCAATGAACTTCTGTATAGAAGGACAAATTAGTTGGTTACACAGTAAATTTTGTTACATATTTTTGCTAATGGCTGTTATGTAACAAGAATCCAGTTGAAGAGCTACCGTGCTTTTGAATTATCTAATATTATAGATTGAAAATAGTAGATTCAGAAGGAGAAGCTTTCAGCTGGGTACAGTGGCTCATGGCTTTAATCCCAGCAGACGCGGATGAGTTTCAGGCTAACCTGATCTACTCAGTAAGCTCCAGGCCAAGCAGAGCTACATACTAAGACCTGTCTTTAGATAACAACAGCAAAAAGATATCGAGAGACTTACATTAGACTTAAAACCCAAAGTAGTACAAACAGAAACTTCCCCAAGGCATTCAAGAAAAAGAAGAGTATTTTCTCATAATCCAAGTGAATAGATAATTAAAAGAAAACTTTTCCCTTTAGGGAACCAAGTAACTATATTTTAGTACTGACATATATAATTTTCATTGCGAATCCGTTTTTTTTTTTTAAATTGCATGTTCAGATGTCATTTGCTTTTTGTACCATGAATTACAGTGATGTTCTTCCTGGACTTCATAAAAATATAATTAAATCAAATTTTTGAACACTTGATGATTTTATTTATAAAACAAAACCAAAAGCACAGCTGGAGTTTGTGTGTTAACTACTGAGTGAGGGACCGAGAGTACTTGGCTATGTCTTCCTTTCTATGTGCCAGTAGCAAAACTGGGAACTTTTATTGTTGGGGATGGCTTTATATGGCAGTTTATATCTGCAAATATTTTTATTATGTCAAAAAACCCATTCTTGGTTTTTAATTTATATATGTATATGTATGTACATATACTATACATACACACACATATATCTTACATGTACGTATAGCATGTATGTCTGAGGAGGTCAGAAGAGGACCACAGATCCTTTGGAACTGGGATTACAAACAGTTGTCAGCTGCCCTTTGTGAGTACTGGGAGTACAGTCTGGGTGCTCTGCAAGAGCAGCAAGTGCTCTTAACCACTGAAGCCTTTATCCAGGGCCATCATTATGTGAAGATCCTCATATCTGTAAGATCCTTAAACATATATCAAATGGAGTTCTTTTTCTGCATTTAGTATGGCTTGGCAAGTTTAAAAAGAATTCTTGGCAACCAGTCCAGTGGTAAGGATTGTAATAGGTGGTTAGGGGGGAACAAACATGAGATGTTCGGTTTGTCATGTGTGTGTGTGTATGTGTGTGTGTGTATGTTATTGTGTGTGTGCTAGTGTGTGTGTGTGTTAGTGTGTGTGTGTGAGTGTGTGTGTGTTAGTGTGTGTGAGTGTGTGTGTGTATGCGTATGTGGGGAGTGGCATGGGGAGGGGAGCCATTAAGTCATCAGTCTCTGCTTCTTTCAGTCCCAACTGTTAGCTTTTCTCCAGTACTGGGAGTCATCTTTCATAAACCTAAAAATTTGTTGTTAGAAGTAATATTAAGGTGAAAGGGACCAAAACCCATTTGAGTACTGTTAATGAGCTTGAAACCCTTCTGTCTTGGGGCCGTTGAATCTCTAATGTTCTCCCTTGAGACCTTGTCTCATCTGTTATCATTTTTATTTTAGAAACCATTGATGTAACATAGAGATTTAGAAACTAAATTGCTATGAAGAGACTTTAGTTGCTTTTTTATGATTTAAGCAATTTTTACTTTTAAACTTAAAAAAGAAAAAAAAAATTATGTATCCAGTAATAATGTGACTATTCTCAGACAGGATCTAGGTAATACAGGGGTTCTTTTGGTGCCCATATTTTTGACACACTATTGTCTTCTACCAACACACAGAACACAGGAAAAGAAGAGAAACCAGTTTCACAATAGTCACTGGAGAGTTCTGTATTAACCAAAAGGAGGCAATATAGCTTCATTTTAATAAAAAGCATTTGATGTTCAGATCCCTCTCATTAAGATTTCTCCTGTTCAAAGGACAGATCTGGGACCAACTCAGTCCCAATGAAATCATACAAGTGACATCTCAATCAAGTTGTTAACAGGCTTTGTAATGCTGGCTGTGTGGGGAGCTGCTTGTCTCTGCAACTCTAATGTTGGACAAGCCCTGTGGAGTTTGTTTCCTTAGAGACTGCACTGAAGTTCCAAGCCTAGGCAGCGAAGTAGCTGGAAGAATTGTTTGTAACAGGAAAGACATCCACAGAGCATAGAAGCAAAGTTGCTTAACAAGAATCTAATCAAGCAACTTTCCGACTCAAAGTCTTTTATCTGAACAAAGGGAGGTTCTCTAAATTTGCAAAGAGTTGTACATGCAGTCAGTAAGGCTTTGATAAAATGGAGAATGAAAAGCTTGAGTGAACTGAAAGCAAACAGCAGACCTGACGTTTGCTGACTGTGCTCTCACAAGACCTTGCTCCAAGTGGTTCCCTATGGTTATGACCATTGATCTTGCTACATGTTGGTCACTTTTCCTGTTCCTATTCAGCCCATCTTTTTGTCCCCTTTTAATTTAGTGACTATGTAGTTGCTTACTGTCAAGTAGCTGACATTCAGCACTCCGCAACATGGGAAGTTTTACATTTGGAGCATCTTATGTAGTCAAAATAAACGTGTGAAGAGATGATGTTATGCCCATTCACAGGTTCAGAAAAGGGAGTCTCATTTATAATTAGCTTTAAAGTCCTAGTAGGGTAAGAAGAAGCTGAGCAAGAGTATTCCATCTCTTCTTAACTTAGCCTTCCTCCTCTTCACACGTTGCCCTTTTCAGAGACTTTAATCAACATGTAGTTAAGAACCACTCTAGGCAGGTGACTCTCTCCTGTTATGGGGATGAAGATTTTCTTTATGGAGTCACCAGCTGGCTGAGGTGATAAGGTGAGTTGGTGCTGTCTCATGTCTATACAACTAGCAGAAACATGTGCTGGAGTTAAAGATATGGGAGAAAAAGTTGTACATTCTTTATGTATTAATCAGAACCAATTTAATTTTTTGCCTTGTGTGTGCCACAGTGTCTTTGAAGATGTTAGAGGGCAACTTTGTGTAATTAATTCTCTCCTTCCACCTTTATGTGGGATTCAAGGCTCCAACTGAGCTTTCCTGGCTTGCAGGACAATCAGCTTTACCCTCTGAGCCATCTTGCCAACCCTTCAGTTGAGGAAACATTCCCAGGGAAGTGAATACGAGGGATAAAAACAGGGCTACGCAGGGAAGGAGAAGAAAATACAAGGGTATACGTTACTGAGACAACCAAAGCTTTATGTGATCGGCCAGCTGTGAGGATTCAGGCTATCTCCAAAGAGATCACATACAGGCTGCACCTAAGAACAGCTTGCAGTCGGGAAGGAAGGTGAGAAGTTCATGTTGCTACATTATTCAATGCACTTTTGAGTAGATCTTTTGAGGCATTTGCTTGTGTGATTCTAGCGGGTGCTTTGCAGCCCTTCTAGGCATGCACAGCAGAGCTGGATCCCTTTTGTGCACTGGACTCGACTTCAGCTGGCACTGCAGATGGGGACAGCTCAATGATGGCAATGACGGTTGCAGTTGCTGCAGTCCAGCCTCAACTTCTGTGAACCATGCAAACATTTGACATCGAGAGAGATGGGGTACGGAAGCTAGATCGATCACACCTGGGTCGGTTTACTTCACTCTTTGTGTCAGGCTGATTTTCTTGTACTAGATCTTATACGAGAACAAGGGACCTTCACTATCTCAAGAGAAGAGGTAGGCAGCCAGTTCTTCCACACTGTATGGTGGCCATTCTCATCCTTTAAGATGAGTAAACTGAGCTGCCATTTTCACTGCTGCAGCCACTCCACGGCCGTAGATGATGCCTTTCTCTTGCCACCTATTTTGTTTCTCACACTTACACTGAAGACTTTTCAGCCCCTAAGATCTGAAGGCTTGACACAGCCCTTTATCCTCGATGTCTGAGTTCTAACATGACCATTTGGGATGCTCCTTATAAGATTGTGTATTAGAGGCTGGGTCCCTAGCCTATGGAATTGTTAAGAGAATAAAAGTCATCTGGGAAGTAGGGCCTATTGGTCATTAGAGCATGCCTTCTTCTAATACATTCTACATTATTGTTTGACACAGGGTCTCTCACTGAACCTAGGACTCACCCATTAGCCAAGCCCAGTAAACCTACTGTTTCTGTCTTCCAGCACAGGGATAATAGGTGCATACATCTGTAGTTAGCTTTCTATGTGCCCTTGGAATGAGAATGTAGGTCTTTACACTTACATAGAAAGCACTTTGCTTACTCGGCTGAGCTGGCTGCCAAACCCTGTGCATCTTAACCATTTCCCACTAAATCACACTTGTCATGGGCCGCTAGAGTTGCAAAGTTGAATGATAGGCTTCACTTCATGTGCCCCTGCATGAAACAGACCATGACCCCCTATGAGTTTCACTGATGCCACAATCCTCTTAATTATCAGGTATGACTTACCTACCTACTAACAGTCTTATCTGGGAATTTAAGACAACTTCACATAGTCTCTCTATGGAGTCCAATTAGAAAAATGTCAGTCAATATAGCAGACAACAAATGTGCACCTTGAAAATGGCTGTTCACAACAAATGTCTTCTTCCAGGTAACAGAAAAATAACCAGATCCTAGACAGCACAACAGTGAGGGTTACTACATGCCTTTTAAGTGTAAAGAAATAGATATACTCAACTGATAAAATCTAGGAAAAAGGATTTGGTAAATTAATAGCCACAATCTAAGTGACAGAGGTTGGGTTGATTTGCTGCAATAAGACTCTAATCTGGCACAGAAATTGTAATTGGAGTATTCTGGTTAAGTTCAAGCAGTTCACTGATATTAACTATGTGATGGCTTAAATAGGTTTGACCCCCATAGACTCGTGTGTTGGAATGTATGGCCCATGGAGAGTGGCATTATTAGGAAGTGTGGCCTTCTTGAAGGAAGTGTGTCACTGTGGGGATGGGGATCTCACCCAGTGTGGAATCTCCCAGCTGCCTTCAGATCAAGCTATGGAACTCTTGGCTCCTCCAGTACCATGTTTGCCAGCATGCTACCATGCGGCCCACCATGAAGATAATAGACTAAAACATCTAAAAGTGTGAGCTAGCCCTAATTAAATGTTTGCCTTTATAAGACTTGCCTTGGTCATGGTGTCTTCTGACGACAAAAATCCTAAACTAAGGCAAACCATAAGCCATATGGTTTATATGGAAAGATTAGACAAATAAATGACATGGGAGAGAGAAATTAGCATCCCTGAATGCCTTCAGGTTCCTCTTGATGGTCAGCACTCATTTCCAGTGAGGAGGCAGGGAATGAGTCTTCCATATCTCCTCTTTGTATCCAGTTCTTACTGAGAGCCTCACCTTGCCTAGCACTATTCCTACTCATGGTAGGAACATCCAATCGCACTATTCCTACTCATGGTAGGAACATCCAGTCTTTCGGCACTACATTAATGAAGATGTGAAAGTATATGAATTAAAAGGACCATCACCCAGGAGAAGGGGACAATCCTTGGTTTCTTTAGTCATCTTTTTCTTATACGTTGAAGGCAGTGTAGTAACCTTGTGGTTAAAAGCTGCTCCTCTGCACCAGATTGCCTGTGTTCAAACTGCATTTTCCCACAGTCCTTACAATAGAAACAGCCCAACTACCCCATATGTGCTAAGTATCACACAGCTTTACATGTGAAATTCTGAATGGTGGTTTTCATATACTGAATGCTCAAGTCCTGCTCCGAACCCCATCATCATTACTCTGCTTCATGGTACACAGAGGATTCTTTTCAGGTAGTTACTGTGCAGTCAGTTCTCGGTTTCTTTCTGACCTGCGAGAGACAATCTTGTGTTACCTGGGCTTCCCATGAATGCCTGGGCAAAAGTGATGTCCTAGCCTTAACTTCTTGAGAGGTCGGTATACACATATACACCCAATTTCCTTTTCTTTAAAGTATAATTCAATTTTTTTCTGTAAATTTTTTATTTATGTACAGTTTCTTTAGCTTTCCTAATTGTAGGAAAAGAAAGAAGTTCCTACTTAAAGTTTATAGGAAGATAATTCTTGTTAGAAGAAATGGAATATCCATCAAATATAATAATTGTGTTTTATCATTAGAAATTAATAGGGAAAAGAAATGGCTCATTTGTGGGAAGTTTTGTTTTATTTATTTATTTTTAATACTTCCAACCATTTTCTCAGTCAATTCTTTACTTTGAGGTTCTTCTAATACTGTTCTTCATGCTGGCTTTGTTTTCTTACAACTCACTTTTCCTTTTTGTTTTTCTCAGAGCAAGGTTGCTCTGAGCACGGTGTAATGTAAAAAGGCATAATCAGTACTTGGAGTATTTTCCACATTAATTCCTCTGTGTAGCTCCCACTTCCACTTGCTATTTCAGCCCAGGTTTGTGTAATGCACTGTGTTTTCTAGCTAAGCTGCTAACGGTGCCTGGGCTGGATTCAAGCTCGCCATCCAGCTATACCATCCTGTATAGCTGCGATAGCTGGTTTATGCTATTGAAGGCCCGTAACCTGTGTGATTTTCTCTAAATAGCCTTCTATCTCTTTTTTCAATGTTTTTCTCTTATCTCTTACTTTCAATGTTTTCATTTAAACATAAATTTAGGCTTGCAAAATGGTTTAAAATGAGCACAGCAAATTCCTGTACCCCCTCCAACTGCCTCCCCTAAATGTTGGCACCCTACACGGTCATAGCATTGTAGTCAGAAACAGGAAGTTAAAATTCAGCTCTTCCTGTTAATTCACTTGTTCCCTCTAGACTGCATCAGTTGCCCCATCCTACTCTTTGTCTCCACCAGAGTCTAACCCAGAACTCCGTATGGTACTTGATTGATACGCCTTCCTGCTCTTCTGTACTTTGTGAAAATTTAAGAGCTTTTATTTGCATTTCATGACCTTAATAATTCTGAAAACTACTGCCCAGTTATTTCATCATTATCAAGTTCAAGCTGTGCATTGTGGGTCCAAATCTCATATATGTAATGCAATGCCACTTTTCCTGGAGTCAGGGCGCTTTCCATTAGCAACGGTAGACTTCTCTAGTGGCTCAGTATCCTCCCCTTCACCTATATGTTTCTATTCTGATTTTAAAAATCCAGTTACTTTCTAATAGACACTGACTTTTAAGTCCCATCTCTATGAGTCTTGGGATTCAGTTTGCACCACAATTGCACTCATTATGAAATGAAGGATTCTGGATTAATATTTGTCAGTCTTTGCCCCATGACACACATATTAGACTTAAGACCATTCATCTGGTACTCAAAGTAAGAGTTTGCTTCCCTGACCTTCAGCTTTATTCCCACTGTGCCTGGTGACATTAGAAACAAGCAACAATTTCACTGTATTTATCACATTTTAAACTGTTCAAAATTATAGATGTGATTACCCAACTGCTCACTTCCTATTCTGTCTGACTAGGACTATCCAGTAGAGACACTTCTGATATCTCTGTGGCTAAAATATGGCACAGAATATTAGTATTTTCTTTAAACATACTGGCGAGAACATCCAGGAAACATTTGAACCAATTACTCTTGGTTGAAAATTATCAGCCACATTTCGCAAGAGAACCATAGCCAGTGGGTAGTGTGTGTGTGTGTGTGTGTGTGTGTGTGTGTGTGTGTGTGTGTGTAGATAGATAGATAGATAGATAGATAGATAGATAGATAGATAGATAGATGATAGATAGAGAGAAATATATACAACATAGATTATAAATCATTGACTTCTGTGGTTATATAGGCTGAGTTGTCCAGGCACAAGGAGCTGGTGGTAGCTATTGTAGCCAAAGTCTGAAGGCCAATGATACAGATAAGTTAATGATGTTAGTCTTAGTGTGGATTTCAGCCAAGTCAATAGAAGACCATAGCCACAGAAAAGATAGGCAAAAATTCTCTCTTAACCTTTTGTTCTACCTAAGACTTTGACAGACAGAAGGCCATCCACATTGGTAAGGACTGCCTGCTTTATTTATTTTGTCAATGCAAGTGATAACCTTATCCAGAAATCTGCAAATAAACTGGCTTTCTTTTGCTGTAAACAGACACTATAACCAGGGCAACTCTTATAAAGAAAGCCTTCAATTGAGGCCTTGCTTTCAGTGTCATAGGGTTGGTCTGTGACTATGGCAAAGAGCTTGGCACTGGAGAAATAGCTGAGAGATTTACATCCTGATCCACAAAGAGCAGGTAGAAAGCAGAGCATTAGGTCTGCCATGAGCTTTGGAAATTGCAACTGCCCCCCCCAGCCCCCGCCAGTGCTCTTGAATAAGGTCATATTTCCCCTGACAATCCTATACCTTCTATTTTTCCAAGCAATTCATCAACTGGGGACTAAACATCCAAATATATGCACCTATTATGGACATTATCTTTTAAACCACCAAAGTAACACTCCATAGATATAAGACTTAATAAACTGGGCACCTGTGGTGGTTTGAATATACTTGGCCCAAGGAATAGCACTATTATGGGAAATGGCCTTGTTGGAAGAGGTATATCACTGTGGGCATGGACTTAGAAACCAACCTTCTAGCCTCCTGGAAGGCAGTCTGTTCCTAGCTTCCTTTGGATGAAGATATAGAACTCTCAGTTTCTCCAGTGCCATGTCTGCCTGGACGCTGCCATGCTCTCACCATGATAATGATGGACTGAACCCCTGAACCTGTAAGCCAGCCCCAATTAAATGTTGCCCCCTGTAAGAGTTGCCTTGGTCATGGTGTCTGTTTACAACAATAAAACCCTGACTATATCTTAGCACCCCGTGTTTCAGGAAACTTAGCACAAAAGCTGTCATCAGACCTTTTCAGCATCACCTTTTATCTCATTACATATATTAATGCAGATGAATCACTTGGATTAAGAAATTCCCTGTTTCTCCACTGTAACAGTAATAACATACCAGTATTTGGTCAGTATTTTGAGGTAAGATAGTTGAGACTATGTAAATACCCTATGTTCTATGACATTAATCTATGTTTTACACCTTTTATGATTCTTGAGTGAGATAATTATTGCTCTGTGATTGAATGATAACTTAATAGTTGCAACCACACTTCACTTTGGATTTTATTATCTTATTAATTGTTTATATTATTATAGATATGAAAAACTTGATTTTCTGGATTACAATTCATAACCATATGTGTTGTGTTGCTCAGATTGCTTTAGACTGGGTACTGGAAGTCGGCCTTTAATTGGATTTGAATAGTTTTTCTTCATGAATTCTCATTCTTTTACATAAGATTAATATAAATAAGCAATGTTTCTTCATGATTACAACTTTACAGCTTTCTTTTCATGGAAATTGTCTATCATTTTTATTTCTAAAAAGTTTACTTAAAGATACAACACTGGGTGATTATAACTTAACAGTCATAACAGGACACCCCACACACATCCAGAAAGACAACCTAAGATGACTAAGAACAGTGACACGTTCTTACCACCAAGTTACTTTGTTCTTCAGGTTAGTAACCACATTGATCCTATAGCTTCAGGTTGACATATTCTAAAGATATTCTCACCACTTTGTAACAAAGATATTTCAGCGTAAGGTATAAAAAATGGAAAATATCGACATTTTAAAGTATAGGTTCTCTGTACGGGTTTTATGAATAACAGATATATAACATTTAAAACTCATCTTTTTTTTATAACTCATTCTTTTTTATCACCTTGCTAGCTGAGAGAGGCATTAATATATCATCTATATTCATTGCTTTTACTTTTACTTCAAATCACAGGAAGCAACTCTAGCTTTCTCATTTCAAAATGAGTTCATTGAATGGATGTGCGATAACCCATAGAATGAGATGAACGGTAAAAATCTGGTTCAGAAAAGGCAAGCATGGAATAGAAGGGGCTCCATCTACCCATCAAGGAAGAGGTAATGAGAAGATTCTATAAAGTCTCAGTGTGACTCCATTCAAGGGTCAAAGAAAAAGATAAAGCAAGTGGTGTACCTTGATTGACAGCTGTAAAAATGTTAGGCCCACTGAAAAACCAAGGCTGAACATACGCATGCTCACAATCCCAGCAGTAGGGAAAGCTGAAGCAGGAGAGGCTAGCAGTTTGAAGCCAGCCCCTTTTATTTTTGAGATTATAATATAATTGTATCATTTTCCCTTTTCTTTCTTTCTTTCAAATCCTCCCATTGTCTGTTCTTGTTCTTTTGAATTCATCACCTCTTCCTTTTAAAAAATATATTGTTTGAAGATTTATTTACTTATTTTATGTATCTGAGTACACTGTAGATGTTTTCAAACAGACCAGAAGAGGGCATCTGATCTCTTTACAGATGGTTGTGAGCCACCATGTGGTTGTTGGGAATTGAACTCAGGACCTCTGGAAAAGCAGTCAGCGCTCTTAACTGCTGAACCATCTCCAGCCTCCCTCTCTTTTTGTTAATTGACATATGTGTGTGTGTGTGTGTGTGTGTGTGTATGTATATATATATATATATATATATATATATATATATATATATATATATATATATATATATTTCTAAATATGATGTGCACATTTTGTACAATTGTTGTGTGACAAGAATTTTCCTGTGGAGATTTTTTAGGGTTTTACTGCTGTGAAAAGACACTGTGACCATGGCGCTGCTTATAAAGAGAATATTTATTGGGCTAGCTTATAGAGTAAGAGGTGTAGTCCATCATCATTGTGGCAGCATGTCGGCAGTCATGGTGCTGGAGAAGAAGCTGAGAGTTCTACCTCGAACCACATGCAGCAGGAGACCCCCACACTAGGCATATCTCGAACACAGGAGACGTCAGAGCCTGCCACCACAGTGACACACTTCCTCCTACAAGGCCACACCTACTCTAGCAAGATGGACGTAATCATTGGGACTAATTTTGAGGATGCCTTACCCAAAATTACAAGATATGCTTAAGAAAAAGTGTTGGGTCTGTGTCTAGATAGCTCTTGCAAGCTGAGCCTTTGAGGCATTGCACCAAGAATGGATATCCTACACATAGGCAGCCTTTGCACCCTGCAGGGCTCGTTCCCATTGCACGCAAGAAGGTGCCTTACCCAAAATTACAAGATATGCTTAAGAAAAAGTGTTGGGTCTGTGTCTAGATAGCTCTTGCACCCTGAGCCTTTGAGGCATTGCACCAAGAATGGATATCCTACACATAGGCAGCCTTTTAACCCTGCGGAGCTTGTTCCCATTGCGTGCAGGAAGGTGCCTTACCCAAAATTATTGCTGATCATGGTCTTAAACCCTAAAGGTCCAACAAGAGACTGATAGTTGATCGGCCATGTTTTATGTTTTATTTAAGAGAAAAGGGAGAGATATTGAGAGCCGTTTGTGCCGCACCCAAACATGACGCCGGCTTCCCGCTGATGACTCAGCAAACAGCCCAAGAGACATAGTGCACATGTGCCACAGATGTCACAGCCCGCTCTCGGGGCATGCTAATGACTTACTGGAGGGCGCACCAATCAGGTAGCGACATGAGTCTCCTGGGCATATATAAGCAGTGCATTTTCCTTCCACGTGGGTCCCCTGCTCAGAATGTTGTACAATAAAGGTTGTTCGCAGAAGAATCCTGTTGCACGCCTTTTCCTGCCGGCGGGAAGTGGGGCGTGTGACAGGAGAGAGAGAGGAGGGAGGGATGGTTGGGGAGAGAGAGAGAGAACAAAAGAAAGTGTTGCCTGTGATATATTGTCCAATTCCTAAAACAAGTATTCAGAATCAAATGTGTGGTGGCACATGTCATGAATTCAAGGCCCGCTTGGCTTCAATAGTGAGATCCAGGGTGGCTAGGACTACATAGAAAGACCCTGTCTTGAAACAAAGCAAATAAGAAGGATCAAATGGATTTCTTCTAGAGCCTGATGTGCTTGGCCCACTGGAAGTGGCACTGTTAAGAGGTGTGGCCATACTGGAGGAGGTGTGGCCTTGTTAGAGGAAGTGTGTCACTGTGAGGGTGGATTTTGAGGTCTCCTCCTGTGATGAAGCTCCTCTTAGTGTCCCCTTCTCCTGGCTGCCCACAGGGGACAGTCTTCTGCTACCTTCAGATCAAGATCTTGAACTCTCAAGATCTTTTTCCAGCCCCATGCCTGCGTCAGTGATGCCATGAAGATAATGGACTGAACCTCTAAAACAGTGAGCCAACTCCAACTAAACGTTGGCCTTTATAAGAGTTGTCCTGGTCATGGTGTCTGTTCACAGCAACAGAATTCTGAGACGATCTGGAAACTTGAGTAAGGCAGTGGGGAAGACAGACAGGGAAAACAGCTAATAAACGTGTTTCCACAAGCATTTCTCAGTCTAGATGACAGTGCTTAGAGTAGTGCACACATCAAATTGGAGAGGTATGGAAGCTAGGCTGCTTCCCAACCACATCTAAGGTTTGTTAAGGCCTTCTGGATACCATTAGCCCTAACACACTTGGTTTGTGTGAGAGCGGTGTGCTACCCCAGCCAGACAAAAGCTCTTCATGAGAGAATAATGGGAGTTTTGGGTGAGCAGCCTCTGTTTAGAGGAAACTCAGTCATCAGGCTAGGCAGCAAGTGCTTTCACCTGCTGATCCATCTTGCTGACTCTGACAGTATTTTTCTTGAGCAAATGTAGAAGGTAACAAGGAGCCTGGAGGCTGAACAAAGATGACCCTCATTTCATCATTTTTCAGAAACACTTGCATGCGTGTCAAGTTGTCATGGTCTGCATTAATCAGTATCTTTCAGCTACAAGTCGGAAACTATCAAGCCATAAGAGCTAAATGCCTAGAGATGGAATCACGCATTGACAGCCTACATTATTTAGTAACATTAGCAGAATCTTGTCTCTCACTTATGAAAGTTAGCTGACGTAAGTTCCTATGATTACCATTTCAGAAGCAAACAGTAAGGATTCCTGCTGAACATAGCCTTTGTTTGCTTAAAGTCATATTTTGCTGAGAATGCTATGCTGTGATTATGGGTATCCCAGGACAGAAATATGTAACCTACAGGTAGTAACTATCCAGAAATCTGAAGGTCCCTGTTTCCGGCGTTGTTGGAGTAGCTCAGCTGTTATCAGAGACATAGACACAAGGGTCAAGGGCTAGGAAAATAGGCCTCAGAGCACAGAACCCTCCAGGCTGAGTGTTCTGAATTAAGGGGTCTGAGAAACCTTAAAAGCAGCTTAAGAATAAAGGCCTCTCTTCCCTCCTGCCCTTTTATCTTTGTGGCT
The DNA here is from genome assembly GCF_963924665.1 of Micromys minutus. Classification (NCBI taxonomy): domain Eukaryota; kingdom Metazoa; phylum Chordata; class Mammalia; order Rodentia; family Muridae; genus Micromys; species Micromys minutus. The sequence continues at coordinate 2,352,913 of NC_137973.1, read as the reverse complement.
CTTAATCTCTGAAGCAATATTTCTTTTCTGAAACTAAAATTCCTCTTCGCAAAGGCAGTTATAAATCTAGAACTAACCTTCCCCAAAGTCAGTCACAAATATTATAATTATCCCTCAACATTCTAACCCCAGGCCACAAGGAAATTCTCTGACAAGCCTACTAGATCACTTAATTACTGAATTAATTACTTAGTGTATCAATTATTTTTCATGTTGCACTGGTTAAAGACCTGACAAGAAGCATTTTAAAGGATGAAAGATTTATTTTGGTTTATAGTTGAAGGAGTTGAGCTCTGGCAGAGCTTTGGGCAGCAGGTCACATTGCAGCCACAGACAGGAAGCGGAGAACAGTACACGCAGGCACTCAGCTCGTTTTCTCATTAGGGTTGGTCCAATGCTCTAGCTCATGAAATGGTACCACTCACATTTAGGGCGGATCTTCACACCATAATAACTTATCTATGTGATCCCTGACAGACTTGCCCAGAGAATCATTTCTTTGGAGATTCTAGCTACCATTAAGTTGGCAATGAATGTTATGAATAACACCCAACCTTGCCTAGATCCTGTCAAGTGGACAATGAAGGTTATGTATGGGGCCCATCATTGCCGGATAGCAGGTCACAAGACCCTTTCTTTGAGGAGTCCTGCCTCACAGCTGAGAAGAATAGCTGCCACTCAAAAGGTCCAAAAGAATTTGGACAGGTGGGCCTTGCTTGATTACTACCATTAAATTGGATTCTTTTTGTCCAGTCACATTTCCACATGGTTGGCTGCACCTGCTTAGTTGAACTTAAGCATAAAATAAGAATTTATCTCTATGTCACATAACACAAAAATCAAGTGAATGTGTTTTGATTTTCTCTTGTTAACCTATCTTTTATTTACAGGAGTTTTGTGTGTTGCCCTTGTGATGGGGAAGAAGGGGATGACCCCTTTTCACCCTGTACTGTCATTTTAATCTGGCATCTCAGATTTGTCAGCAACATCTCTTTGTCACAAAGTGACTACACCACCTCCAATGTCACTTTCCCTTAACTCAGTATTTAAAATCTAGGAGAGGAGATTGGGGTCTCTCTATTGCTTTGTTTTCTTACCAGAAGGTACCAGAAACTTTCTTCTCCTCTCCCTGCCCTTCTCTCTTCCTACTCTCCCCTCATTTGTCTTTCCCCAGAGTCTCACACCAAATTTTCATTACACACCGATAGTCAGAATTGGGTCACACGAGCATTTTTGTTCTCACTCATGAGAGATAAGGTTCTTACATCTTTACAGAGGTAAGGGTGTTACAATCCCAACCAGCAAAGAAACAATGCACCAGCAGAGATGGAAGAACAACTCTATTTACTACCCACAGGAACCCAAGCTAATTTTGGAAAGGTAAAACAGCCTGCTACAATTTCCTACACCTGTTATAGGTCAGACAACAGAGGATTTTTGGGTCTCATGCTCACCAAATGGAATTTTGTCATAGTTTGTGATGTTTACAGAAACAGAAATTTCAGGGGTAACATTTTGCTGAACATTTTTGAGTTTTGTTTTTTCTGGTAGCAGTAAAATGGTTATTTTTCTTAGCAAACAAGTTATCTAGTACGCCTTTTGTCCAGAGATATATAGTAATGTGTCCTTTAAGGACAGTAAATGTTTGCTTTTCCACGATAAGAGGTAGACCCTTCAACACATAGGCAGAAATCAGCATTCTTACGTTAGACTTTAACTCATGCTGTTTCTACATAACTATAGTTTCTAGGCAAACGTTTCTCTTAAATCATCATAACTTGAAGTAGTAATTTGATTTTGTTACACGCTTATATAAGGGTTAAAAAATATATGTTCATGTGTCCACTTTAGGGGTGGCAAAGGGGCTCCCAGTCAACAGGAAGTGGTGTGTCTGCCGTATTGCTGATGCACACAGCACTGAATCTCTGCTTTGTGGAGCTCTAAACTATACTTCCTGGTAGAATGCTTGTATGTAACCATGACCTACGGCTCATAAAAATGGTCATTTCTATAAATCAAAGCAGCCTCAAATTATCTACTTGGTTGGTTAAATAAAAATCAGGCTTTTAAAATTCAGAATTATTTAAAAGAAGTTTACATGACACAAAGTTTTTTTAGAACACGTATACAAGAAGTTAGGCTACAAATAAGGAAGTTAGTCTAGCTTGGCTGTATAAGTTTGTCTTTCTGAAAAATGAAGGGCAACTTAGCCTATTTTTTCAAAGATTTAACTTCTCAATTCTAGATTTATAAATAAAGCGTAGATGACCTTCTATTACACATCAGATATGTTGTTTTAATAATGGTTTAATCATAGAAAAGATGGTAGCTATGATTAATCTTTAAATGACTCCCAGTTAGTTATGATATGACAAATGGGGATAAGTTCACAATGCAATCAAAGCCTAAAGCCTAAAAGCATTATGATAAATAGGGAAAAAAATTATGAAGTGTGAATGGAGCAGAAGAGGAGTCTGTCCTATTATTTTATTGAGGTGGGGTTGCATTAAAGCATACTTTGTTTCTGCCTGCCTCTGGGATTCAAAGTCTGCACTGACCAAACAATGGGTTTGGCTTCTCTAAGAAGCCTTTCCCACTTTGTTATTCCCATGGGGTTGCAAACCCTCTCATCTCCTCCAGTCCTTCCCCTAACTCATCCACTGAGGACCCCATGTGCAGTCCAATGGTTGGCTCCAAGCATCTGCCTCTGTATTGGTCCAGCTCTGGCAGAGCCTCTCAGATGACAGCTATACCAGGCTCTTGTCAGCAAGCACTTCTTGGTATCAGTAAGAGTGTCTGGGTTAAGTGGCTTCATATGGGATAAATCCCTAGGTGGGGCAGTCTCTAGATGGTGTTTCCTTTAGTCTCTACCCTCCAGATCTCCCAGGGACTAAACTACCAACCAAAGAAAACACATGGAGGGACCCATGGCTCCAGCCACATATGTAGCACGTATGGCATCAATGAGAGGGGGGCCCTTGGTCCTATAAAGGCTCAATGCCCTACACAGGGAAATGCTAGAGTGGTAAGGTAGGAGTGTCTGGGTGGATACCCTCATAGAAGCAGGGGGAGGGGGATGGAATAGGGATTCTGTGGAGGGGAAACTGGGAAGGGGAATAACATTTGAAATATAAATAAAATAACATATAAAAATAGAATAAAAAATGGGGCGTAGAAGAAAGAAGTTACAACACAGAGAGCAGAACAAAAGACTATGAGAAGGTAAGATTGAGATCTGAAGCTAAGCCAGAACTCTGTGGCTGCCAGTGACTCTCAGATAAACATTGAAAACACTTGCATATGTGAACGATTAAACACAGGACTTAGGAAATCTACGAAATGAAGGAATGAACAGCATATCCCTGCTTCTTTTCATCTGCTTCAGCTAAAGCTTGAGGCACCGGGGGCGGCAGAGGGCATACAAAGCACTGTGTTGAGGATTCAAGATCACGGGCCCTGACTGTGAGCAGCAATGGGGCGTCTGAGCTGAGTCTCGTTATCCGGTATTTATGGTACTTCAGAGACCTGGAGCCAGATCTACGACTCATTGCCATAAGCATTTGCATGTAAAGATGATTGGGTGAAATAATATACTGTATGCCACACCGAAGGTCGCAAAGCCACTTTAATAATGAAAGTGTGACAGAAGAGAACAATGGAGCAACAGAGCACACGAGGCGGAGAGAAAGAGACATGTCACTGCCAGGTAGGGCCAGTCCTCAGCCCCATCTGTGCCTGCTAGAAATGAGGCATGGAGCTGCTGCTTCTGCTGACATTTCTGTTGTTCTCCTTGCTGGGATAGGCTGGGGGAACATGGGGGTTACAGGACTGCCCAAGGTCTACAGACATAATGGTGTGCTGATGTGCCAGGGGCAGCTGGGACCTGTTGTTCGGTAGTATGCAGCATGCCCGGAACTTGCCTCAGGATCACCCTGACAGTGAGCAATAACAGGATGTCTGAGATAACGGCCAGTTCATTTTCTGGATGGGGCTCCTTTAGAGACTTCTGTGGTCGCGCTTCTGCCAGAAGCCATGTTGGTATTCCATGCTGTCACTGCAGGCCGTGTTTATGTCCATAGTCCGTGTTACCTCGGGAGAACATGTTGATGTGTATGATCTTGTTGCTCCTGGGACCAGGTTAATGTCTGTGATCCTGCTGCTGCTGGCTGGCTACTATGGATCGGGAAGCTTCTTTTGCAAGTTAGCAACTGAGAATGAGAAGCATTGATGGCTTCTGGCAACAACCTTCTCTACTACCCCCACCAAAAGAAAAAGGAAATAAAAAAAAAAAAGAAACAAAAAAAAAAAAAAAGAGTCCATACAAGTAGCTATTAAAGAGAGCCCTTGCTCCTCCCTCTTCCAGAGATAGACGCATCTCCTTGTGCAGAGCCAGCCTCATCCAATAGACAAGATGGTGAAGGTCAGTGTGAACAAATTTGGCCATATTGGGCTGCTTTCTGCTCTGCACTTGGCAAAGTGGAGATTGTTGTCATCAGTGACCCCTTCATTAACCTTAACTACATGGTCTACATGTTCCAGTATGACTCTACCCATGGCAAATTCAATGGCACAGTCAAGGCTGAGAATGGGAAGCTTGTCATCAATGGGAAGCCCATCAGCATCTTCCAGGAATGAGATCCTGCTAACATCAAATGGGGTGATGCCGGTGCTGAGTATGTCGTGGCGTATACTGGCGTCTTCACCACCATGGAGAAGGCTGGGACCCACTTAAAGGGTGGGGCCAAGAGGGTCTTCTTCTCCACCCCTTTGACTGCTCCCTCCATGTTTGTGATGGGTGTGAATCATGAGAAATATGACAACTCAAGATTGTCAGCAATGCATCCTGTACCACCAACTGCTTAGCTCCCCTGGCCAAGGTCATCAATGACAACTTTGGCATTGTGGAAGGGCTCATGACCACAGTTCATGCCATCTCTGCCACTGAGAAGACTGTGGATGGCCCCTCTGGAAAGCTGTTGCATGATGGCCGTGGGGCAGCCCAGAACATCATCCCTGCATCCACTGGTGCTGCCAGGGCTGTGAGCAAGGTCATCCCAGAGCTGAATGAGAAGCTTACGGTCATGGTCTTTCATGTTCCTACCCTCAATGTATCTGTTGTGGATCTGACATGCTGCCTGGAGAAACCTTCCAAGTATGATGAAATCAAAATGGTGGTGATGAAGGCATCTGAGGGCCCACTAAAGGGCATCTTGGGTTACACCAAGGACAAGGTGTCTCCTGTGACTTTCACAGCAACTCCCATTTTTCCACCTTTTGCTAGGTCTGGCACTGTTCTCAATAACAACTTTGTGAAGCTCATTTCCTGGTATGACAATGAATACGGCTACAGTAACAAGGTGGTGGACCTCATGGCCTACATTACCTCTAAGGAGTAAGGAACCCTGAACCACCCACCCCCCAGCAAGGACACTAAGAGACTCTCAGTTGCTGAGGAGTCTCCATCCCAACTCAGCCCCCAATACTGAGTATCTCCCTCACAATTTTCATCCCAGACACCTATAATAACAGGAGAGGCCAAGGGACACCCCCCACTCTCTTAAACACCATCAATAAAGTTCTGCTGCAATTAAAAAAAAGAGAGTCCTTAAAAATTGTCATAAAGATATTGAAGTATAACTTCACAGTCGATGGAGAAGGACTCAGTTTTCTTTAAGGGGCTGGCCATTGGGAGTTTGACCATGCTCCAGTAAGTATATAGGCAGCACAAATTCAACTTGATGTGGGTTTGTGGAGGGAGGATGGATCTTGGAGGAAGCCAATGTGATCAGGGTGCATTGTGTGAAATTTCCAAGTAATTAATAAAAATACGTTGAGTAAAAAGAAAAACAATTATATCCTATTCTCACAAGTCTCAAATAAGAAACTAGTATTTCTTCCAATTACCACTGGCAATGAATCAGAGTAACTAGAGCATTCTGATTCCCTTAGCATTTGGTTGTGTATGGCCATGCTTCCTCCTAAAAGAGAAATTGTCCAGCTTTTCTGAGACAGGCAAATAAAAGAAACAATAAAAGATCCACCCCCAATAGTGACTGCAATCATATCAAAAGTAAAGGAGAAGTGACGTGACACTAAACAATCACTGAGAATATAAATTAGCACATGTAAGGAATCTAAATTCCCTATTAAATGACATACAATATGGTCAGAAAGAACCGTTGAGAGGAAGATTCAGTTTTGAGGAACTTTCAGACTCTTCATAGAAACTGAAAACATACTATTTCAGTCATGTAGCAATGGTGCTAAATGAAACACAAGCGGGAAGAAGAGGAACTACAGCCCAGTCTTCATAAAGGAGCCAGGAGTAAGAATCTTTGTTTAGCTTTGTTTGTTAATGAGCAGGAATTATATGAAGGGGTAAATATAGGTTAGGATCCTGACTGATGCATGGTGGACTAATGTTTTACAGCAAGCCAAGGAAAGAGATGGCTACCTCCCTACTGTACATTTTAAATTTTAATAATTTTCAGCAAATGAGTAAACAAAGTCAGAAAGTTTCAGAAGATGGCACAATTGGACACGTGAATAGATGGCGAAGGGAATCTCGTTGAAGCAAATACTAAAGTTATAAAAAGGTAGGTGTGAGGTTGTGCTGGTCAATGGCATGATGCCTGGGGTAGCTGCTTAAACAAAGGCAATGTCTGGCTCCTGGTTAGGGAGGTGTCAGTTCATGGTTGGCCTTTGGCCTTGATGTCTGTGCCAATGTGCAGTACCCGGCAGCACATGCATCCATGCATACACGACAGAGCAAATGTGCTCACCACATGGCACCTGGGAGACAGTGCAGGGAGGGTGAAGAGGGAGAGAGAAAGACCTTTACCCTCTAAGGATATACATTTTAAAGCTAGCTTTCACCAAGTATGTCCTACCTCTTACAAAACCTACCCTTGTAGTTTTCCAGATTCCTGAGGTCCCACCTCTGTTGCATGTAAACTTCTACCAATTACAGGTGAAAAACATAAAGGTGCATTTTATTGCAATTTTAAACACATTGTCCTGGTTTACCAAGAGACAACAATTGAAGTAAAATTAAAGGCAGAGAAAATATATTCCATGCCATGTGACATATAATTTTGATACAACAGATTCAGTTGTTGTAAGGGTTGGTAAACTACTTGGTAAATGCCTTTTATATTTATGTTAACATTTACATATATTGTGATATGCTAAAAATTATATACAATTGTAGGTGGGCAATTGTTCCTTCTCCAGCCTGAGTTTGACTCCCTAGTTCACTAATTTCATTTTATTTCTCTCATGTTGGTAGTGCAGTCATTTCTTTGTTACCATGAAAATTTATTTGAATATGAGTGTATTTGTATTCTTCTCAATTTTTGTCATATAGAAAATGAGAAAATGATTAAGGATTATCTGCTGCACATTTAACTAAGGACACTTCAGCTGTGACTGCTGACTGGCAACATGGAGTGGTATCCAGTGTAGCTAACTGTTCATAACTGTAGGTTTGCTGAAAATACATAAAGTAATGTGCCAGTGAGAGATGATCCTCTGTCCCTATGACTCAGAGGTAGGTAGGTCAATGAAAAGTTAACTGCTGTGTTTCCTGCAATCCCATAAGGGCATGGTCTTATGAAAATCAATCTCCTGCTTCTAATAACTTGCTGGAGGTCAAATCCCAGAATAGGACAGACCTGATCACAGAATATGGGATAACCTGAATACTTGATGTTCTTTCACATACTATCTCTCACTAAACCAGAAACTAATACAGTAGTCCAGGTCTACTTGATCCATGATTGAAGAGGAGGGACCTTTTTATGGAGAGCCATTTTATCTGAAACACTACCACCAGGTGACAAATCTAGGTTCTAAATTGCTTATGTAACTGCTAGACCCTAATGTCTCATCTAGAACCTTCCAGAAGAAACTGAAACAAATTAATTTACAAGTTCCAGAGTTTAGAGATGTAGCATGAAATTGGTCCCTTGTAATGTTTATTTATTTAATGTTTATTTATTTATTAGAAGATTCTACCACGTAGAGATACTATAATTTTTCCCAGTAAGTTAGTAGGAGCAAAACAGGAACCGCAAAGAAGGGTTGGGGATCCAAGAAATAATCACCTAGGGATAGCAATGGGACTACACCAGAGGGTGAACTGGACTGAGAGTTTCCCAGACCTGCGTATATTATGCAAAGTCAGACTGGATAGTACTGACAGTACATGGATAGTCTCAAGACCACCTATGATACATTTTGAAAAATAGACACTAATTCCAATAAAGTCAGTCTGGTGATTCAAATAACAATGGAACCTTTCTCCTCTAGACCCCTTGCCTCTCTCTCAATGTTCTTTCTTTCAAAACAAAATGTTAGTGGCATTTTCACCTTATGTGAGTACATTGAAAAGCTACAAGTGCAGCACTCTTGCTGAGCCCTGATCTAAAATGGATATGGGCAAAAAAAAGGACCATTTCCTTTATCTTGTCTTAATATAAGAATGAGTGGAGAAATGCTCATGTGACGCAATGTAGAAAAATATTTGCAGGTGGGTGTGGAGAGCCGTTTTGGCACCTCTGAACAGTTGATGGCGGAGTAATATTAATATTATCCCAGGACATTTTGGGCTGGCCGAGGCAGGAATCTGGCCTCTGTGCTACGCCCTGTAAGGGCTATTATTGAGCACATTTACATCTGAAGCTCTAGGCAGGCACTAAGAATAAGGCTATAAGGAAGTACATCTACCTCTGAAGTTTGGGGCAGTGCCTTTAGAATGCAGCATAGGGAAGCACATTTGTATTTGATGCTCCAGGCAGTATCCTTAGAAATGCAGTTTAGGACAGGGTGGATTTTGGAATGTAGGCACAGCAGTATCCATTTTTGTCTCTGACCGTTTCACCTGACCTCCAAGATTGTTAACTTGTTTGATCCCTGTCTCTGAACCGTTGTTACCATTTTTGCATGTAATTAAAATGGTTTAAAAGAGGACAAATAAAAAAAGAACTTCGCTTTGGCCACGAGGCTTAGGCCTCAAGTCCAGCCGAAATCATATTGCAGCTTTAAACAACTTGCCTTTTTCTTTCAATCCTCGCTCTGGTTCCGGGTGGACATCTTGAGAGTTCAAGCTGGTCTCAGACAGGTGGGTAGGTCGTTACCAGTGTAGCCTTGTTCACTTCCGCACTTGCTTATGATTTAATTCCAATTCATTAGTTAATAAAAATATTTCCAAGATTACAATAATATTATGAAAAAAATAATTGAAAAGTATCAGGGCACTTCTAAACTCAGCTCAATTGAATGCTTATTTTTAAGGTGGCAATGTCTACAAGTAATATAAAAAATTGCAAATAA
>NC_137973.1:2242632-2343380 GCF_963924665.1 Micromys minutus | reverse complement strand
AAAATAAAGTTTAAAGAAAAAAAAGAAAAAATATCCAATGGTGCCAACAACTTTGTTGGATTCTGTAATTATGAGTATAATTTTTCCTGGCCGAATGATTATGTTCCTTATCCTTAAAAAGCACATGGCAGAGTATGCACTGTGATAGTTTCTTGCTTGTCACTATGAGAAGCTATCCTGACAAATGTAAATTAAGGAGAGGTTATGCGGACTGACATCAGGGTACAGTCCATCAGGAAAGGAGGTCATGGAGGTCATGGCCGCAGGACCTTCAGGCAGCTGGTCACATTGCATTTGAAACCCTAAAACAAAGGATGAGAAATACTAGTGTTTGGCCCACTTTCTTCTTTTTATTTAATTTAGGACCTCAGAGTTCATGTCAATCTTCCTACCTAACATACCTTAGATAATTCCTCCTTGGTATGCTCAGAGGCTTCCTAGTTTAGTTAATCTCATAGGCAGGCCTGGAGGCTTGTCTCTAGGTATTCTGTTAGGTTAACAGTAGGTACTGACCAACTGACAGTATATAGACTAAGATGTATTGGGACAATACCGACGTGTATTATACAGGTAGTTTTATCAGGAAGTTTTACAATTAGGCATTTATCATGTTTGAAGTATCATCTTTGCAGTCTCATGTACAACATCTCATTGTAACAGCTCAAAATACAACAAAAATATATGACTGTTACTTTCGATCTATAAATAAAATACAGATGGAGACAAACTACATTCTCTTCAGCTTTCCTTTTTCCCTTCAGATTATAAGATACTAGTATAAAAAAACAGAGTTTATAACCCACAGCTACTTAACACAGCTACAGTATTGTGTGTGCCCAGGGAAGCACAGGGAGGTAAGGAAGGCAAGCATAGAAGATAGTTTAGTACTATGGGACACCGGCTTAGCTTTAGGTTATATATACCTCTCTCCTCCTGTCATAAAGCACATGGCTGCCTAGTTTCTTTACCTATATGTATTATGAACACATTCTCCCTTCAAAAGATGTACCAAGCAACTTCAAAACCCATCTGTTACTGTTTGCACTCGCTAGTACGTACTTCCTTTTCTAAACAATGGTTTAAGTTTTCCCATTACTGGCTTAGACAATATTTATATATTCCCTATATATCTGGGTATGAAAAATAAAAGGACCAGTGTAGCCTGAACTGGTTGTAGGTGTGTGTACCATAAAACAAAACTGTGTCCTATAGTTTTTTAATGTAGTTTCTTTGCATAGGCCTGGCTGTCCTGGAACTCACTCTGTAGATCATGCTGGCCTTAAATTCATAGGGATTTACCTGCCTCTGAATCCTGAGCTCAGAATCAAGGCATGTAGGACCACTACCAGGCTCAGAAAGAAGTTTTAAATTGATTGCATGAGAAAGTTGGAAAATACAGTGAATTTAGTCACCAAATCACCTAGCAGCTAAAAGTTTCCAGTGTCCTCTTCATCTTCAGAATGAGAGAACAGGATCTGCATTGCTTATGTTTACAGGGTAAGAAGACAGCCAAAGGAAGTGCTACGCCGGGGCACTTTGGGGACAGCAAACTTCGCACAGAACTGTGCTCATCATAAAGATAAGATTCAGACTCTGGCTGTTTCTCAGGGTCCTGAGATCTCAGGGTAGAGGAGAGTAGAAGAGAAACGTCGAGATGTTTTTCTAGTGATCCCTTGCCAGGTACAACAACAGTGAGACAGCCCCAAGGCTAGACTCCTGATTTCCAGGACACTGGATTCTGACCAGCTGCAGAAGGAGGAAGAGAAGATGTAAGGTAGCGCATGAAGCTGGTGAACACTGGCGTTTCTCTGTCTTGTAGCTCGTTTTCAGCTTGTAACAATGCATTTAATGTTGAAATGTCACATGTTTGCTAGTCTGAAATGATTGAAATAATGTGGGTCACCTTGGAGGAAGGAGACAAATAACTTTGGCTCTGCAAAGCACATAGTTTATTTTCTTCAGGGAATGAATTTTATAGAAATTCAAAATAAATTTTTGCTAAAAGCAGAAGGTCAGTTGAGTGTTCAGGTTTTCCTTGATAACACCTGTCATTCATTAGCAGTCTTTGAACTTTCCTGTGATTTTATTTTGAATTGGCAGAGGTTTTTTGTCTCTTTAAGAGCAGTGAGGAAAAGTGCGAGACAGGAAAAAGACATAATAGATTGTGCAAAAATAACATCTTGGTAGGCTTTCCGGAAGTAAAAACAACAGCAACACTCTGTCTTCTCTCATCCATCTCTTAATATCTCGGGGAATGTTCTGGAGACTGAGGAATAATAAGAAGAGTGAGCTGGAGAGCTGTGATGTCTCCTCCGTGGGTACCTGAGATATACCATTCCTACTGACTGTGATGTCTCCTCCGTGGGTACCTGAGATATACCATTCCTACTGACTGTGATGTCTCCTCCGTGGGTACCTGAGATATACCATTCCTACTGACTGTGATGTCTCCTCCGTGGGTACCTGAGATATACCATTCCTACTGATCGTCTCGAAGCCTCAATATGCCTCTTGATAGATGTTAAGTAAATACATGGACTTCTTCATTGAAGAAGATAATTAAACCACATTTTAAGCCTGCCCATATCTTAGTACCTACAGTATCTAACAATGGGCTTGTCCCTGAGATTTCATTCATAGTTTAGCTTATCAACTCTGCTGCTGGTGTCGCTTCCTGCACCCTGCCTTCCTTGGACTTGTCTACGAGACAGCTAGCACAGTGAGAGTGTTACATGAGCAGATCTGGAAGGCTGCATGGGAAGCATATGACGGCATGAAGTATGAAGTCTGTGGGATTAGGTGTTCTAAGTTTCAACATCGTCTTTGGGAAGTTCTCCACCTAGTAGCTGAAAATTCCAAGTGCTTTCTGTATCTGCAGAACCAGAAGACAGGATATGCACTGCTTACTTTTTACAGGGTGTGATGGCAGCCAAAGGAAGTGCTGCATGTGAGCTCAGTGTGCTGGCACATGTCTGCAATCCCAAGGACATAAGGTAGGAGAGTCGTGAGTTCAAGGCCAGTCTAGACTTCATAATGGGATTCTGTCTCAAACAAACCAGTACAAACTCTCCGTGTGATATAGCTTTGACAAACGGATCCAGAGAATGCCAGATAGGGAAGAGTGAAGAGGGCACTGAGTTCACGGCTAAAGCACTATTGCCATGTCCCCCAGCTGAGCCACCAAAGGGCATATCTATAAGTAAACTTGCGAGACAACTGTCTTGGGTAAGAATGGGAGCATGAAGGCTAACACTGCTTAGTCCTGCCATAAAAAGGTGAAACTGCACCTCATGGGAAGCCTGGAAATCATCCACCCGGTGAGCTCTGCATAGGGCTCTCTGTGGTTTGACTGTGGTGTGAGTGAGTCTTTCTCACAAATGGTCATGTGCTAGAAGCTTTTGCCACCGTGTGGCAGTGATGAGATTCTGAAGGCTGTGAAGATGGAACCGTGGATGACAGTAAACTCCTGGGCACTAGGAAGAAGTGAATGCTGGCATAGAGGAGCCACTTCGCTTTCTTGAGGAGACGCTGTATGACCTGAGGCCATCCGACCAGGACGCTGGGATTCCCATTGTGTGCAGGCATTTCAGCCTGAAGGGCCATGAGTCAAATAAATGTCATTACTTTATAAAGTATCCAGTGACTCTATGTTTCCGTGCTCAAGCCCAGAACAAGAAAAATAAGTAGTGACGGGTGTGAAAGGTTTTCTCCCTTGAACGCCAGCGTCACAGGTTGTGGCAGTGTGTCCTGAGGACCATCAGTTACTAGCTCCAAGATGTTGCTATGATGGAGATTAACTAATTTTTTAAAAACACTGTCTACATATCCCTTCTTAAAAAAGAAATGTCACCGGTTACATGTAATCCTTGATCCAACATTTCTAGTAAAATGTGTCCTAGGATCCTGTGTAGGATGATAAAATGCTCCAACAACCAGCAACTGATGGGAGAAAAGTTTATTTTAGCTCACAATTCCAGCTCATCCTCTGTCCCTGCAGGGAATTTACAGCACCAGGAACTTATGACAACTGGTCATATCACAGCCACTGATAGAGTGGAGAGAGATTAATATCTACTGGCTAGCTTGTTTATACTAAACTTAATTTCTGTACTCTTATAAAGTTCAGGACCTGCCCAGGAGTGGTGCTGCCCACAGTGACCTCAGTCCTTTCTATCTCAGTGAAGATAATTCCCATAAACACACCAATAGGACAATCCAAATTAAAAAAAAAAAAAAAAAAGGGGAGCTTCTTTCTGGGTAACTCTAGGTTGTATTAATCTAACACCGAAAACCAACCATCGAAGCATCACAATATACCCTCTTTTTTTAAAAGTTTTTTTTTAATGTTTATTTTTTATTTTATGTGTATTGGTATTTTGTCTGCATATATGTCTATGAGGATGTCAGATTCCCTGGAACAAGAGTCATAAGCGGATACTAACCCCAGAAAGCTCTGAATACACCCAAAGAAGCAATTCAACAACATTATGAAGCTCAAAAAGAAGAAAGGCCAAAATGTGGATGCCTCAGTCCTTCTTAGAAGGGAGAAAAAAACACTCATGGGAGGAATTACAAGGTCAAATAGAGGAACAGGAATTGAAGAAAAGATCCTTCAGAGGTTGCATCACCTGGGGATCTACCCCATAAGCAGCCACCAAACCCAAACACTATTGCTGATGCCAAGAAGTACTTACTGGCATGAACCAAAACATAGAATGATCAATGGTCCTATCAGAGTTGAAACTAAAGTGACCCCCCCCTTGTTGTAAAAACAATAGGTCTAGCTAAGGCATCATCTGAATTAAGACACAAACCCTTTGATCTGATTCAGGACCTGTAGATGTACACAAGGGGTCAATCTTAAAGAGCAAGCCCACCAGGTATTCTCAGGGGGGATCATAAATCCATCTGCCATAGTCATGAGTAGAGTTCCAAAGAAATGTTTCCTCTGGGAGGACAGTGCCTATTCATAGTAATTGCCCAGACACTTGTTGCAAGGTGAGGGATTATGGGGACCTCTACTGGCCGCTCTCATCTGTGTTGTTCTCTCTTATGGTGCCCGAGGCAGCTATTCTCTCATAATATGGTGAAACTGTATCATAGCAGAGCTCACAAGAGGTGGTAAGGGAAGGCTTGGTTGAATTTAGAACTAGAAAAGAATTTTTGATAAGGTTTAGAAGTGGGTGCTCATCACCCTGGGAATCCTGATGAAAGAACGAATTTTCTATTGTTGAGGTCACTCTGGTTACCACAGTAACTCCAGTCACCACCTTGGGCTGTACTTGTAAGGGTTGGCATAGTGCCATAGTGGCATAGTCGAGAGGCCTGAAGTGCCGGGACTATAACAGGGTTAGGCCCGATGCAGGTAGTCAAGGCCTCAGTCCACAAGTGGATGGTACAAAGAAGCCCATTATCGTAGCCAGATTGAAATTGCCCTAGTCTCTAGGTGTTTCTCTTTTCTCAAGTACATGTTCTTTTTCCTGCTTCAGTAAATCAGATGGAGAGGGTGTTGTAGGAGAAATTAAAACAGAGCCCTTCTCCTTCTCAGCTACCACTTCCCTGGGTGATGTCAGGACAGGTGCCAAGGACCCCAAAGGACCCAGAGGCCCTACTGGTCCATGGGTTTGTGTGACAGCTGCTGCATGTTAGCCCCCCACTTATTGAATTTTTTCTTACAGTAATTAAATCCCATAAGGAGTGGGGAGTGGTCTCACAACTCCATGCACTAAAAAGCAGCCCTCAGCTCCTCTGCGCTTATGGGCCCATGTCCTCCTCCACTCATTTCGGGGGCACACATGGACCAGGAAAAGGCATAGCTTACTCCTTAGCTGATGGTGCTGCACCCTAATCCTCATCCTCCCAGACCACTCTCAGGATAGGGCTTCAAGGATCATGTGGGTTCACCCTTGCATTCTGGTAGTTCTTCTCCCTATTCCTTAGTGGGAGTATCTCATGAGTCCAACCCAGAAGCTAATTTACACAAATCAAAGGTTAAATTGGGCCACCAAGTGTAAGTGGGTGATTCTTTAGATGTGGACCACACCTGTAGCTGATAGGACTTGCCCTGTATGCCTAGCAGGATTATGGGGGTTGCTCTCAGTTCTCAAGATGTCCTCTGCCAGCCACAGACAAACTAGCAGCCAGATCATGGTCTTTAGGATATCTTGAGTTTTAGCGGGTTGCTAGTCTTCTCAATTCTCTAACTGGAGACATCAGATGGCTCAGGTCTAGAGCAGTTTTACATTGGAGGTGTGTGTCCAAGCTGTGATCCCATCCACCTCAACTGCCGCTGGAGTAGTCAGCAAACCCAAGTATGATCCCTTCCAGTGTGGTTTGAGGGTCAGAATCTGATGGCATCTCATGTAGACCATGTCTCCAATTTGGAAAGGGTGTGAAGTCTCCGGCCACGGCCAGTGGAGCCCAGACTTCTTTTTGAATTGTCTGCAGAGCCTTAAGTCTGACATATAAACCACTATCATTATGGCAAGTCAATTCAGGAACATTCCCCAATAGGGTGAGAGGAGCAGGGGTCCCATATAGTATCTCAAAGGGGGTCAAGTTGAAGCAGGAGGGGGTGTTCCTAACCTTAAAAGGGGCTAAAGGAAAGGAGCTCCACCCAGTCTGCACTAGTCTCCAAGTTTATCAATTGGTCCCCAAGAAACGAGCTAATATCTGACTTACCTAGGCGACAAAAGCTGGTCCATTGTCTGATCCAATTATCTTAGAGGTGCCAAACCTAGTGAAGATCTCTTCTAGAATCTTAGCTACCACTGCCGCCATTTCCCTCTCTGTGGAGAGGCCTTTACCCACCCAGGAAAGTTATCTATAAAGACTGATAGATATTTATATCCATACGGGCTTAACCTCGGTAAGGTCCACTTACAGTAAACCCTGGGTCTATCCCCTCAACCTTCTTCCTTTATCTACCATAGTTCTACCTGCATCCATCTCCTGCATCCATCTCCTGCATCCATCTCCACCTCCTGCATCCATCTCTATCTCCTGCATCCATCTCTATCTCCTGCGTCCATCTCCTGCATCCATCTCCATCTCCTGCATCCATCTCCTGCGTCCATCTCCTGCATCCATCTCCATCTCCTGCATCCATCTCCTGCGTCCATCTCCTGCATCCATCTCCATCTCCTGCATCCATCTCCATCTCCTGAATCCATCTCCATCTCCTGCATCCATCTCCATCTCCTGCATCCATCTCCTGCGTCCATCTCCTGCATCCATCTCCATCTCCTGCATTCATCTCCATCTCCTGAATCCATCTCCATCTCTTGCATCCATCTCCTGCATCCATCTCCTGCATCCATCTCCTGCATCCATCTCCTGGATCCATCTCCTGCATCCATCTCCATGTCCTGCATCCATCTTCTGGCACACAGCTATCGACTACTTGTCCTACTAGATGCCTCAAATCTGGCACAAAAGCATTTGACAGAAAGACGGTCTTCACTAGTTTGTCGACCACTAGATGAGTCCGTTGATGCATTTGCTTCAAGTCTAGGACTGTATACTAGGTACTGGATGGGGGCAATGAGCTCAATGGGTTATAAGGGTCAGGTACCGTGAGGTGGAGATCAGCCACCCATTTGTTTACTTCTCGGAGATCTTGAACTGGCTGGCAGTCATTGGCTCCAGGTTTCTGAACCAGTAGGAGAGGTGTGTTCCAGGCTGATTGTCACTTATGCAGAACCCTGAGTTGGATAGCCAGATGATCCTGTCTTGTGCCTCCTTTGACATTGGGTACTGATGCACTGCTATCTGGCTAGCCTGGGCTTTCAGTTCTATATGGATAGGGGTTGGTTCTTAGCCTCCCCCATTCCTATAGGTTCCACCCAGGCTTGTGGATACACCTGCAGCCACCAGTCTGACTTATCTGAGGCAGGCTACCTTTGCTCAAAGAGTTGATACTCATCCTCCAACCAGACAGTTAGAACCCGCACGGGCTCCCCTCTTAGCCCTTTAACCTGTGGTCCATCAGGGTGGAAGTGAAGGAGGTCTCTCCCCAACAAGGGGCAGGGACAGTCTGGCACTACTATGAATAAGTGGGATACCCGGCCCACTCTAAGATCTTCAGGTAGTCCATGAATATTGTTTGGTAGCCCCTTGAACCCAAGACTTTATTTCTGACATGGGTCCTTCAGTTCGTAGAAGGACATAAGACTGAGCCCCTTCATCTACAAGGAACTGGATAGGTTTCTTTTCCACTTTCAAGTTTAACCTGGACTCGGGGAGGGAGTCCAAACCCTGTCCCTTCTAGTCACTGTCTTCTTGTATCATGAGAACTTTGGGGCCACAGGTCCAGGGATTCCCTTATTGGAGTGCCCTTTTCTAGTGCCAGACTTGGTTCTTAATTCTCACTAGTATGGCCAGGATACTCTGTAAATTCACTCGCTCTCACTCTCTCTCTCATCTTCTTCATTTTTCTTTCCTTGCTCCTTCTCTTACTCTGTCTTCCTGTTACGGTAAACTTTCTCAACAACCTGCACTAAATCCCACCAACAATTTATCTCATAGTCTCTCTAGCTTCTGAAACTTTCTTTCTGACACCTCTACTGGTCTATAAAAGGCATAGTCACTTGTCTGGTCCCTGCTTAACCTCATGTACCTTTGTCAAATTGGTGGATCATCCTGCAACCCCCACAGAGCCTGGTGATACGACTTTTAGGGCTCCCAACCTTCAGGAGAGTTGTAGTCTTGTCTGGGTTTTAGAGAGGGAATCAGTCAGTTGTGTCAGCAGAGTTCTGAGTGGGAGTCACATTTGTTCTTGGGATGTTTTTTCTGGCCTCTAGAATAATATGCTGGTAAAGAGAATCTGCAAAGGCTTTTGGCAATTGTCCCAGGCAAGCTGATTGGTGAACAACACAACCTAAAAGATCAGTGACCCCTCCCCAGCATGATCAGAAAAAGGGGGATTTAGGAGAAAGAAGTCAGAGGAGAAGGAGTTCTGTAGAATCTCTTTCTTAGGTGGCATGTGGTCCTGTAAAACAAGGATTTGGGTTGAAAGGGAAGGTGATAAGGGCTGGACCCATGGAGGAGGGTCCGACCCCAGATTCTCCCAGACCAGGATGTGTAGAATCTGATCGGGGTGTCCACCCATCCCTGGACTGAGAACTTTCTTCTTCTGAACTTCATTCCAGTAATCTAAGCTTAAACTTAAAGGGATATAGGTGCTCTGTCTCATGTCTAAAAATAATGTCAGTCAGTCCAAGTCTATGCACACACACACAACTGAAGCAGAAACAAAATGTCACTCCAAGTCTATACAGACACAACAGACACAGAAACAAAAATCCTGAGTGTCTCTGCCATGGGCACAACAGGCTGGGTTGCGGTTCTCATGGTCTGCAGCCTCCAATACCGATGAGTGGAGTTCCACTAGAATTCTCAGAGAATCTGAAGCGTCCTCCATGGCTGCGAGGTTAAGGCACACCTACCTGCTGCTTACTGGCCACCAGATTTACCAGACACAGGATTCACAGATGTTCTCGAACAAGCTGAAACACTGCCCCTGCCACAGGCACAGAAACAAGTAAACAGGCTACCCTGCCAGCAAATGCTAACACAAAGTCAAACAGATGACTCTCCAGCTCCTGCTGGCCAGAGTCATGACTTACAGATGCTCTAGAGAAAACCAAAACTGAGAACAAGAGAAAGACAATCAGACAAGACAAGACAATTGTGCAGTACTGTCCTTGAGACGTGTTGAGGACTGTGTCCTCTGTTCACAGGTCTCTCCTGTTCCTTCAGGGAGTCTCATTTCTTCCTGGCCAGTGCACCAGATGTAAGACCAAAATTGAATCTTATCTATTTAAAGCTCCCATGAATGAGAGAAATCAGGAATCGATGCAAAAGCAAGAGGTTTATTTGTACAGTGCACTGGGGTGGCCTACATCCTGAGGAGAGGCAACCCTGAAAGGCTGTTATAAGCAGTTTTAATACTTTTTAGGGGTACAGGTTACATCAGCAAGGTTACAATTAAATTCACTGGCTAAGCATACTGACCTTTAAACCTACTGGTTAGTGAGCATATGTGTCAGGATGCTAACTGGGACTCTCTAGAGGGTCAGATGTCTATCAGTCAGCACATTCTGTGGTTTTTCAAGAATGTTCCTGCTTCTCCCAAGAACTGTGGGTAGAGAACTTGGCCTAGCCTTAACCTGAGGAGGTAGGATTACGTCTAGTGAAAGCCCATAGGGTCCCTCAGAACCCCAAAGAAGGTGCCAAAGAAAGTACTGAAGGAGCTTAAAAGGGTTGCAACCTCATGAGAAGAACAACATTATAGACCAACCAAACCCTCCACAACCTCCATGGACTAAAACACCAACCATTGAGCACACATTGAGAGACCTATAGCTCCAGTTGCATATGTAGCTGAAGAAAGCAGTGTCCGGCATCAATGGGAGAAGAGGCTCTTGGTCCAGGAAGGACATGTTTTTTCAATATAGGGGAATGACAAGGCACTGGGATGGAGAAGGTGATTAGGAGTGAGTGCACCTTTGTGAAGACAAGTGGAGAGGGAGGGTGGATGGGAGCAGGGTGGGGTAAAGCGATAACATTTCAATGTAAATACAGAAAGTATATAATTAAAAAAATAGTCATCGGCAAGTGTGAACTGCCATGTGAGTGCTGGTAATTGAACCTTGGTTCTCTGAAAGAGCCGACGGTGCTCTAACCACCGAGCCATCTCTCAAGTACCCGCTGTCCCCAGAATGTGCTTTTTATATCAAGTATAATTACATTTCTCATTAGTTAGGGATTTGGGGTTTGATGCTGTTCTCTAATACTCTTGGCAGATGTTGTATTCCTTCATGTGGGTCTGTGGAAGTGGAACCCTTTTTAAGAAGTCACAGTATAGCTGGTATACATGAGCTCTTTTGACACAAGGAAAACCACTCTGTATCAGTGATTACTTCACCTGGTTGCCACAGTTAAACACCCAGGCTGAGTCTGACCCATTAGGATCTTCTTGTCTGTATTTCTCTTAGAAAGCTTTCCTAGAGGGAACCCTTACAACTTCGTGTTAAAGTTGGACGTTTATGAGTCACCATGTGGTTGCTGGAATTGAACTCAGGACCTCTGGAAGAGCAGTCGGTGCTCTTAACCACTGAGCCATCTCTCCAGCCCACCATGATACATTTCAAAGGGCATTTAGCATCTATTCTTACTCTATGTTGAGCTGACATGTAAACACAGAATAGATTAAGCCCTCTTCAGAAATCTACTTCCATCTTTTAGAATACTTGTATCATCGTTATAGCGAGTCCCATTTTCCACCTACTATAATGTGTTCTGACAGCCTCACTCTGGAGAAGGCAGCTATGGTAACAATTCTGTCTCCCGCACAGCCATCGGCTGCTACCGTTATCCCTACAGTGTTTCTCTGGGGCCCGATTTACCTCAGAGCCAATATATCTCCCTGACTTTTCTTTCAGTCAGTAACATTCAACAGTTGGGGGCTCAAATGAACATCTTTAAAGGGAGATTTCTGGCTGACACTTCGCTTTCTCTCTAGGGCTCCCAACACACACTTTGGATCAAACCTATTAAATGTTTTTCCTCTCGGGCCTCCTACCTGAACTTGTTACATCAACGCCAGCTTATTGTTTTCTTACTTATTTTGTGGCTGCTCAGAGGAGTGAGAACCTAATTATAATCAGCTCAACTGCCTTATTGTGCTCAGGACACTCTGCTGGATGGTACTTAGGAATCAAAGCCTTTTTTAGAACTCCAGGTCAAGTGAGCCAGTGCAAATCCTTCAGTTCATGTTAACATTTAAACAAACAACTTAAACAAAAAAGTTACTTAGTTGTCAAAGATGTCTTTCCCCATTTCTCATTCTATTATTTCTGAGGAAAGCAAGCACAGTCAGGACTATAAAAACTCCCGACCCAACAGGAATTGAGGAGGACTGGGGCAGTGAGCGTCTGATTTCATTTCACACCCTGACTTCTGTGTTCAATATTCGGTTTTAAGTAATGGCGATAGAAACAGATTTTCCTGTGGAGATCTAGATAAAATGGAGCGGGCTTCAGTGCTCGCTATCTCTGCCTCCAGGACTGCTCTTCACATTTCAGTTGACTCACGCCTACCTTAGCAGGGTCTTAAGCTCTTGTTTATCTTCTGGGTTTATTTATTTTATTTTCTATGAGCACGTATTCATTGTATTTGATCCTGGACTGATTTTTGATACAAATGTATAACGTGCTTTGGGCAGCCTCTCCACCCTCCCCTTGCCATTTCTTTCTTCCCATTTGCCCACCTGTCTTCTTTGATATGCGGCTACATTGTTAGGATCCATGAATTGCTGAAAAATGATTCCCCAGGCTAAATGATATGCAAAAACAAAAAGCATTTATTGAACAAATTTCTGCATGCAGGGGCCGAATTCCATCAGGATGGAAGGACCCTGGATGAATTTGAAGATTCAGTTTTAAAGCCATGAAGAGGGACATTAGGAAGGGTCAGGTGATCTAGATCTCGGTGGGTGGGTCCTATTTCTGGGGAAATGGATGATCCTATGATTGGTTACAGTCTTGCCTCAAGCATACTTGACTAAACATTTTTGCTTCATGCCAAGGAAATGTAGATTTTGATCTCTTGGCTGCTAGCTTGGTTAACTGTCTTTGCAAACTGGAGAAGAAGAGTACCTTTTATAGAAGCCTGTGATTGCTCCGGTAATTGACTTGTTCAGATCTGGGAAGTAGAAACTCAAGCCTGGTCTCCCAAAATGCTAGTTTGCAGCCTGTCATGAAGGCAGCCTGGCTCAGGCCAGTGCATCCCTTTCAAAATAAATCCGTGACTCCCAGAATCACAAATGAAAGAAAACATTTAATTTTTTTAAAATATGGAGTTAATCTTCATAGTGTGATTTACTGCAATGGCATCCGTTTACCTACAAATGCTAGTACTTTAATCTTTACACCTGAAAAGCAAATCCATGGCATACATATAACTCCTTACCAATTTCTCTGTGAGTAGCTGCTTAGGTTGGGTCCATGTCTTAGCTATAGAGACTAAGCTAAAATAAATGCTGATGTGCAAGTATCCTGTAATATGTTGGCTTGAAGTTTTTAGGGCAAATACCCCAAAGTAGTATCTGGGCCATCTGGCAGGTGTATTTTTTGTTTCTGAATTACCTCTCTATTGACTTCCCTAGTGGTGGCAGTACTTACTGTCTTTGTCAGCAGTGCACGGACTCCGTTCTGTCCACAGCTGCATCGACATGCGCTATTCATCTTCTTGGTGACTGCCATTCTGACTTCATAAGAAGGAATCTCAGTGTAGTTTTAACTTGCATCTCTCTGAAGGCCAATAATATTGACCATTTTTCCATTTGGGCCACGAGTATTTCATCATCTGAGATTTGTCTGTTTATACGTTAGCATATTTATTGATTTGGCTGTTTAATTTGTTATTGAGCTGAGTTTTTATGTGCTATGGATAATAACCTGTAGAATGTATATTTAACAAAAAAATTGTAGACTGTCTTTATATTTTTTAAAAATTTCATATATATGCATATATTTATATTTGTATAATATAAATAAAAATAAATATATTTGTAAATTGCTAGCCTTTTATCCTAGGCAATTAAGAGTCCTATTGAAAAATTCTTTTTCATTGCCTTAGTTTTGAGAATTTCCTTTATTCTACCTTTTCTACTTATAGTTTTAGTATTTCAGGTTTTAAAATCCTTAATTCAGGTTTTAAAATCCTTAATTTATTTGAGGTTGATTTCTGTATGAAGTGAAGTAAAAGATGGCAGTCTTGTTTTATTATTTTACATGTAGCTATCCAGTTTTCTTGATATCACTGTTGAAGACACTGTGTTTCTACAGTACATATTTTTAGTCCCTTTATTAAAAATCAGGAAATTTTAGCTGCCTGGGTGTATATCTGGAATCCCTATTCTATTTCATGGATTTATTAATCTACTTTTGTGTGAGTACCATGTTGTTTTTAGTACCATGACTCTGTAATATAACTGGAAATGGGGCATTTTTTACAACAAAGAAAACAGATGGCATATAGGAAACTGCCCAATTATCTTTCAGGATGACCTTTATTAGGAGAAGGAGCGTCAGGGACATGGGCCATGATTGGACCTTGAGGTAGGAGAACATTATTTATTTATTGTGTGTAGAGTTATGTCTGCATGCATTCTTGTATGCAGGAAAAGGACAGCAGATCCTATTACAGATGGTTGTAAGCCACCATGTGGTTGCTGGGAATTGAACTCAGGACCTTTGGAAGAGTGGCCAGTGCTCTTAAGCTCTGAGCCATCTCTCCAGCCCTGGCAATAAGGTCTTAAAGGAAAAGGAAGGTTGTTCCTGAAAACATGGAGAAGAACTTCATTGCAGGATAGCCTAAAGACTTGGGAAGGGTGTCATCATAAACAACATGACCAGAGAGTCTGAACAGAAATACCCTGAACTAAAAGCATGTCTGACTTAAAAGTTTAGGGGATCTGGTGGGAAATTTCACACCACATGATTTAGTCAAACATACCTATATAATAGGGAGCAAGATACTTGGTAGGGCCAGAAATTAATCTTGTAGCTTCAAGTAGGAGGGGCTACAAAGCCATCATACAACACAGCTTCTTAACCCTGTGCCAGAGAGAGATGTCCCCTGTGGCAAAGGAGTTTTCAAAGGCTAGACAACCAGAGGGTCTTTGATCTTGTGATAAGTTGATACCACTAGTATTGGTCTTTTTGTTTGAGAAAATATTTACAAATCATATTTGATATGATTCTGATATCTAGATTAAACTGCAACAATATAAAACAACAACAAACAACTTAATTTTTAGTGGGTGGAAGGCTTAGCTAGATATTTTCCTATAAAGAACATGTGCACATGTCCAGTGAGGACACAAAACACACTCCAGACTCATTGTCATTGAGGAAACAGCATTGAGTTTTCCGGTCAACCGTGCTTTGTGTTTTGAGGTCTTTTGTACTTTTGTATGAGTTTAGTATTTTTTCTATTTCTGTGAAGAATAACACTGGGATTTTTATGGAGATTACACTGAATCTCCAGATTACTTTTTGTGAACACTATTTTAATTAATCTAATTCATATATGTGCAATGTCTTCTCATTTTCTAGAATCCTCTAGAATTTCGTGTGTGTGTGTGTGTGTGTGTGTGTGTGTGTGTGTGTGTGTGTATGTGTGTGCGTGTGTTTCAAAATTTTCAGAGTAGAAGTCATTCGGTTACTTGAGTAAATGCTTTTCAAAGTATTTTATAATCAATTAAGTATAAGGCCATTGTTAGTGTGAATAGGGTTACTTTTTTTCCTCAGAATTTTTATTATTAATATATTGTAAAGCTACTGGGGTTTTTAGTGGTAATGTATGGCCTGACATTTTGCTACTACTGTTATACTTTCTGGCTTTCTTTCTTTTCTTTTTCTTTTTGGAGGAAAAACCTAGTCCCCTATTTAAGTCTCACACTGTGGTAGTGTTTGCTAGTGAGGGCTGATTTGACAGGGCTCAGGTATATTCAGTTCTTTAATTCCTCAAGCCTGGTCTCTGGAGCAGGACATCAACATAATCAGGAACTTCTCAGAAAAGCAAAGCCTTCCCACTTCCCAGGCAGCTTCGAGCTGTGTGCTCCGTGCTGTGGTGCAGACAGCACAGTGTGCTGCGGAGCACTCCAGGCCTTCTAAGGAATGTTGTGGTCTCAGCAGCACAGTACTGGCTGCATCTCCTGGGGTCACAAAGGTGCCTGTGCTGTGACAACACAGGTGTGCAGTCATTATGTGTGGAAAATTTGTTGTAATAGCATCAACAAAGCACCCTGCTGGTCACAGGGATTAATGTTTGCAATTCTGTGAGAGCCTGGGATTAATTTGGAGGATGAATACTACCCAGAGATGGGATGTTATGCATTTCAGAAAATGAGAATTGCTAGTGGAATTAAGAGCACAAACAAGGGAGTCTAAATTCACATTCCAACAACGAATAGGCTAATCATAATTCTGATCCATTAAAGTACAACATTTTCTTCTGCCCTCCCCAACCAGTGTCATAGTGTTTTAGAGGTGTCCTTGGAAGTAATTAATCTAAATATTTTAAAAGATATCCTTAGTCCCATCACACTGGCATTTGTCATCCAGTAGTGTAAAACTGTGGAATTTTAGAACATTGAAATTGTTTAGAACTAGACTAATAGAATAAGAATTATCAACAAGGAAGAAAGGAAGAGAAAATCTCAATATTCAAAAGCTGTAGTGTGCAGAAACCTGCATACCCAGGCAGAGCTAAGCAGGGGAGTTCAGCAGGCTTTGATGTATAACAATAGGAATACAAGCCAAATGGCTTTATTTTTAAAAAATTAAATCAATACATGTATGTGGCTTTATCCATGTTTTATCTATCATAAATTAAGGTGCAAACTGCAAATGATTTGCAAATAAAGAATAGAAAGGACAAGAGCAGAAAAATAATAATAGAGGAGCAACATGAACATCACAATGCCAGAGAAATGACTTTCTCCACTGGGAAGACTGATGCAGAAAAGTGGAGTCATTGCTGTGACTAACCTTCATCATGTTGCTCTTATGCTTTTGGAACTTGTTTGTGGGAAGAATGTGGAAAAGTTTGAGCACTGGGCTAAAGCTACAGCAGCCGCAGTATGCTGCAAGCAAAGGTTAATGAGCAAACTTGTTAGGACTTGGGAAGAACAGGATGCTGATATAGGACAATAAAGTTGGCACTTGTGAGGGTAAGGGTTTGTTTGTGTAAGAACATCATTGGGAACGGTGTAACAGTAATAGTAAAGGCCCATTATGGAAAACTACTTTCTTTTGGCCAAGAGAAGAAAATCTCTGGCTTGGGTGTGTGTGTGTGTGTGTGTGTGTGTGTGTGTGTGTGTGTGTGTGTGTGTGTGTTTGGGAGGGTCTTGAAAAGGGTGGGGGACTAACATTCTAGTTGTCCAGGCACTCTTATAATCTGCATAGATTTGTCCAGAAGAGTGTTATCTTTTGGCTTGTGCCTTGGGAACAGTTATTGGCAAGAGACAAGAAAAAAATGTTTATGATTTAAGTACCAGCATAGAACACTCAATGCTGAAGGGTCATTCTGTTATACCTTTAAACCTCATAATGCCATGGGTGTGAGGCCATTGGCACGTCAAGATCAAGGAAACTCAAGCTGACAGGGTTTTTACCAGTGTTCACCCATGATCCTCTTTGTCTAGACTAGAAGTGACTGTAGAAAGCTTGTATCCGTAACTATTTAGTGTGTGTCTATATGTGAAAACAGATAAGCTGAAAAATGTAATGATTACATGCCTTCCTACAAAGAGATCCAGTTGTAGGGGAACATTATACCGTCGTATTCTCCTAGAGGCCACTTTTGTATTTTCCAGTCTAACTTGGGCCAGCATGAGTATAGAGATGGGCAAGGAGGCTGGTCCAGATGGCTAGAACTAGCCCAGGATACAGTAACTAGCTTCTGAACTGGCAACATTCCAACCTCTCCACAGTATCAAATTCTAGTCAATCATTCTTTGCAGACACAGATTTTTTTTCCAGAAATTTTTGTTCACAACTTCTAAGTCAAAAGTCTTCTGAGGAAAAGAATTACTTAGTTTGAAAGAAACGGGAAATTTGCACAGATGTGCCTGGCATCCACATCTGGCACTATGGCTTTGGAAACACAAGGTGAGCCCGGGAAGGAGGTAAACACCCATTGTACCATTGTCTCACCTGATCAGGATGTGGGCTGGTGCCAGGCGGATCTAAGAGCCTCTGTTGGTGGGATGTCATCTTATTTAAAAAAAATGGTTAAAGATTCATTAGCTTTTATTGGTACTACCACTTCAGGAATGCAGCTTCCTGATAACCTAGGATCTCCTATCTCCCAGCTCTCTGAGGGATCCAGGCTGTGAGGGAAAGAAGAGGAAATCCCATGTCCAGAAATGAAGCTGGAAAGTTAAACTTATCAATGTCAATCACTCATTGTATGGACAGCAGTGATAGGCATGGAAAACAAAACAGAAAAGGGGAACATGGTGCAGACCATAGCTGGTTGTCATTCCCAAGGAAGAGAGCCTGGGGACATAAGAACCCAAACCAATAGGAGGCCAAGAGAACTAGAAATGACAGACTTTCGAACCTTGCGGAATCTAGCAATTTTTGCCGCTTGCCCAAGAGTACTGCTGTCAAAGACCAGCTTTGACTCCAAGGGAAAGGCAGCAAGGGTGGAGTTAGTGTTGAGGTTAGAGCTAATAGCAGCCTATGTGGTGACAGGTTGGTTCATGTAGCAACCAACAGGAGATACTGCATGTTTCAGCTGGCAATTAGAGAAAAGAAACAGGGAAAATCTCTCTCTCTCTCTCTCTCTCTCTCTCTCTCTCTCTCTCTCTCTCTCTCTCACACACACACACACACACACACACACACTGATCTAATGAAGTCAGGCAGATTCTAACAATGTTAATATATATTTACATACATACAAATATGCATACATACATACATACGTACAAACAGACATATTGAATAGATAGAGCAAAATTCCAACAAGCAGGCTCCAAACATTTTACATACATACATACATACACATATACACTCATACATTGAATGGATGAGGAAAGCTTCAATAAGCAGGCTCCAACTAATTTACGCATACATATATACACACAAATATGCATTTGGAGGATGGAGCAAACTTTAACGAGCTGGCTCCAATCACTTTACACATATACCTATGCACAGATTTGATGGATGGAGCTAAACTCTAACAACTTTATTTTTGCTCCACAGCTTATACATATCTGCAAAATCTTTTAAACAATATCAAATTGCAATGTGATTACATTCTGTTTTTCTTTCTGTGAGTGGCTATGGGAAAACAGTATGTTTCACAATACCTTTACATGAAAAAGCATTACATAGTACACATAAAGAAAACAAATTATTCTTAAGAACCCACATGCATCCATGACTAAGAAACTTGTTATATACTGACAAAGTTTGAACGAGCAAGGTAATTTTCTCAACCAGTTTTTCTCGTGGGCACGGATCAATTTGTATTTACAAAGAAAAAAAAAACAATCATTTTATTATTTATTTTAAAAAGTAATCTTATAAAACTCTTAAAAAGAATCACAAATTTAAGCTTTTACTTAAAAAGCATCAGTCATTTTTACTTTCAATCCACAGATGCATACTGCTTATCAGCAAGTTTTATTAAATCGTATCAGGAATCTGAGGGCAAAAATGGGTATTAGAAATTACCTAGATCACCAGCCCAGCTTCAGCAAGAGTGCAGTCTGATATATATACAGCTGAGAACTGACTAGTCTGTCCTCAGTGGGAGAAGACACACCTAACCCTCAAGAGACTTGAGGTGCCAGGGAG
Organism: Micromys minutus; assembly: GCF_963924665.1. Classification (NCBI taxonomy): domain Eukaryota; kingdom Metazoa; phylum Chordata; class Mammalia; order Rodentia; family Muridae; genus Micromys; species Micromys minutus. The sequence continues at coordinate 2,323,998 of NC_137973.1, read as the reverse complement.
TGGGAGGTTTGGTGGGGTTGGGGGACAATGTCTTGGAAACAGGGGGAGGAGAAATGGGATGAGGAACTGTGGGAGGGTGGATTGGGAAGGGGGCAATGATTGAACTATAAAAGAATAAAAGTAATAATAATAAAAAAAAACATTTTTAAAAGTCTAGTTTGCAGCACTGCCGATGTCCTTGTTCCCTGGCCTTAAAAACCCTTAGCTCAACTATGAAGTGTGTATTTTCCTAAACATCAGATTGTTCCCTAAGATTTTCCACATCAGAGCCACTAGCAAAGACATCTTTTTTTAATTGAAGAACTTTATTTTAAAAAACAAAGATTAAAAAAACAAAGATAAATGTACAAATTTTAAGCATTTTTGCATAACAGTATACAAATGCATTTTGTCATTGCTTGGCCTTTTTTTTTTTTAAGGTTTGATAGTGTGCATTAAGATCTTACTAGTTTCAGTGAGCATAAAGTACATGTAAAACAGGTTGTAAGCTGGAATTAATAAAAGTTTTCTTAGTGTGTAAGGAGTAAACATAATGTTTTTTTCTTTTCTTCTTTTTTTTTCTTTTCTTGAACTTCACACAGTCTGTGAGTTGTTTCTGGGGTGTTCAGAGTTTGTCTTAAAAGGTATAAATCCTTCCTAGACTCAAGCACCTTTTCTGGATTGCCCTGGAGTCTCAGACTTTTTCTTCTTCTGGCATGAGATTCCTGAAAATAATTCTAATTTCTTGGGTTCCATTAATTTAATATTATGATGAACAAAAGGGGGCAAGTGTCTCTTTACAATACCTTCATCTTATTAGTATTTCTACACAAATGGCATGAGTTTGATCCCAGAACCTACATGTAACAGGCCATCATGGTAGAGACAGATAGAGCCCCTCACTGGGCAGTGAGAACAGCCTGCAGTTCCAGACCAGTAAGATGAATAGTCTCAAAGAGTTCTTTGAGGGCATTTGAAAAATTAGTGAAAAATCTACTCACTGCAGGCTCGTGAGTATAAAATTGAAAGTTTAATGGAAGAGATTGGAAACTGCCTACTTAGGAAGTGTTTTACTAGGTTTGGCCATTCGTGCACTCGGACGCCATTGTAGTAGTCACGATCCATGAGGAGAGATTCAAAATTTCCTGTTTGTACTTTGGCTCTCTCTCCTTCCTATGTTTCAATTCCTGCCTGTTGGAATGGGAAAGCTTGGTCTGTGCTACTGTAGGTTAGAAGTACGTAACTTTCTTCTTTAATTTTACATGGTTGGTAACTAAGATACAGTCTCTTAAGTCTTAGTAAAAATTTTGACCTCAGAAACTTAAAGAATATTGTAATTGTTAGGAGTATGGAGATCCTTGAAATTAGTCTAAATATGCTTTCTATTATGAGATGGCCGTGAGCTTTAGGAATGAGGGGTATCATGCTAAAGTTTGAGTCTAACTGTCTCCTAAAGGATTGTGCTTTGAATACTTGGTTCCCAGCTGGTTGGAAGTAGGTTACTAGGGGAATCTTTGAAGATTCTATCCAGCTCCTTGCTCCTGCCCTGCCCTCTGCTTTTTGTCTGGGTTTGTCGTGTTGTAAGTAGGCGCTGTGACATTCTCCAACTGGCATGGACTAAACTAGTCCACAGTACTTTTACTACATGATGGAGCCAAACCATGAACCAAACAAATCTTTTGTCTATTTAGTTGTCTATGTTAATATTGTCACTGCTAATTTAGCCAGAGAAACATATTTTGGGGTACCATATTTGGGCCAGTGCGCTTGTGTTTTAAAATAATGTATGATTGCACTGCTTTGCCTTTTCTAGTTTATTAACACTTTTTGGGGTTAACAACATTATTTCTACTTACTAGAGGAGGAACCTGAAGACCAGAGATGATCAGGGGATGTATTAGTTATTCAGGGAAGTGTTGGGACCCTACTTTGAAAATATGTCAATGCTGACCAAATCAGAAAAAACAACGGGTATTTAATGAGATTCTTGTACCAAAGGACATGGCCATCATTGTGTGCATTTTGACAGCATAATAGGCAGACAGAAGAAAGGGAAGTTGTGTGTGTGTGTGTGTGTGTGTGTGTGTTTGTGTGTGTGTTTTATAAGAAATAAGAAATTTGTTTCAGACAGTTATCCGGGTAGTGGCACTATGCTTTTTGTTTGTTTGTTTTTAATAATTTGTTTTTATTTAAGTGTGTGTGTGTGTGTGTGTGTGTGTGTGTGTATGTGTCTGTGTGTGTGTGTGTGTGTGTGTGTGTGCATGCGCATATAAATGCCATGTTAAGATGACTGCCAAGGCCACCAGAGGTCTTTAAAGTTATGGATGGTTAAGGGAGCTGGGTACTGAACTCAGTTCCTCTGATAGAGGAGGAGATGCTCTCACCTTTACAATGGAGGGCCCTCAATGATGGAAGAAGGTCAGGAAAAGTTGGGTCTCTGAAGGTAATACCAGTCCTTCATTTTTGATGTTCTCCTGGCTAGTGGGCCATGTTGTAAAGATCAGAGGAAGCAGTAGCAACAGGCATTCCAGCTCTAACTAGAAGGCCCAACAAAAAATCAGGGAAGTCAAAATTACAGGGGTTACGCTTGGTGTTTGTGGATTTTGGTAGGGAGGATTGTTATCCCTTCGACATCTAACTTCCATGTTAACAGGCTTCTGGGCTGGGTAACATGCATGGTAGGTTGATGTCTGTATCTGGTTGCTACTGGCTGGGGTCAGAGTTCCATTTCCTCCATAATCTGGCTGTTGTCAGTATGTATTTTCATTTGTTCACTTTTTGGTTTGGTTTTCATTTCCTTTTTGAAAAGTAAGATTAGAATTATGTTGCTTGCATTCCCATTCTGCCAAATGTTCCAGAATTCTCTGGAGTAGCTTCTCTCACAGGACACAGACTGCAGAGCTCTAGCTAGTTCCACACTCACTCTGTATTAGGAAAACTCTGGGTGGAAGAAATCCTACAGAATGCCAAGCACCCGTGTCTAGATTTTAGAATGTGAGGAATAAGCAATTCTTCACCCTATTTCTGATGAACCCCAGACTCAGCTGTACAGTGCTTCTTAACTGATTGTTCATTCTCCACCTTCTGAATTTGCAATGCAAATTCAAGATCAGAGGAGACTGCCTTGTTATTTGGGGGTAATCAACTGCCTCTGGAAACAAAAAGCAAGATTGCAGCTTTCTTTCAGAACACCTCTTTTCATCATCTGTCTGCTGAACAAACTTGGCCAATTAGAAGCCTGAAGACTCAAAATATAAAAGTTGTTCCCTTTTGCAAATGTTAGAAAAGAAAACAAAAGAGATTACAACAGCAGCAGCAGCAGCAACAACGTGCATGCCAGGCTGCTTCAGGTTGTAGGCTGATGCTAAAAAAAGATAAAGGAAGGGAAGAGAGCTCCCTGTGGCAAAGCTGCTTGAGTATGATGCCAGCTAGCAGTCTTTCCCTCTAGATTCTCTATCTGATGATATTGGCAGTTCTCAGTGTGTGGGTCAAGGAAGGCCCTAGAGACCTGACACAGTATTCAAATACACAGTTAGAGTGGCCATTCGTGTCTTTGAGCTGCACAACTCAGTGCCTGGATTACTTCAGGGCGTAAAAAGTTACACTCTGCTGGAGTTTGAAGGTAGTGAATTGTCCAGTGAGAAAATATTGCAAGTAAACAGTACACAAAACTGGACTTTAAAATTGAAGAGGATTTTTCTTTTCAAAGCATCTATGCATTGTTTCCAATCCTAACTTCAGGAAAGTCACATTTCTTGCTGAAGGCTTGGTTATCTGTTGAAATCTTACTGAAAATAGAGATCTTAGGAACAAAGGTATACAAATTCATTACTGTATTCATGGAAAGGAGAACCATGCAGAATAAAAAATTTAAAGAAGGACAAATCAGTGAAGCAAATGCCCTTGTGACAGGCTGTGTAGATTTTACATCTTATATTAGATGTAAATTCGATATAAACCAGTCCAAGGTGAAAGTATATTAGAAAACGACATTAGACCATCCTGTAGGGAGAACAGTTAAGAACAGACATTCCTATTCCACCGTAATAGGAACATTCTGAATGTTCAAATATTTTCTGGGGAAAGTTTTGAAGTTTTGAGTATTCCTTACTTTTTGTTGTTGTTTTTGCTTTTGGAAGGGAAGACGTTTTCAGTGTACCCATTCCACATTGCACACAACCCAAAATGTCCTACTCTAGAGGTATAGAATGTTTCCCCCCTTAGAGATTTCACTGTGCCAATGTGGCAGGAAGTAGGGTGGACAACATCAGGATTAACCTAGGAAAGACCAGAGTTTCTCACCAAGAACCTGAGCGATCTCCAGAGAAGATGGCTGTGATATAAATGACAAATAAAGCATATTGGTCACAACATTGATCTGGCACTTTTAGGTATCTGTATTTTTTATTTCACTCCTAGTACTGAATCATGTGTACTGCCCCCTCAGATAAATAAGATGTAATACATATTTTTTAAATATTAATGCATGGAAAGAAAAAGTAAAATAGTAAAAGAGTAGAGTCCTTTCCCAGTTTGGGGTATATAGAACAGATGAGGTGAGAGAAAAGCTCATGATATAGAAATATGAAAGAGGATAAATGCTATCTAGATGACTTATATAGAGTTGAAGTATGCCAATATGAAAGCATTTGAGTGCCATTTTCTAGCCCGTATGTTTGCTTTTATTCTTGGGGGTTTGTAGGTGGTCCTACAATTGTTCATATTTTGATATTAATTTCATTTTCCCAAGAAGGGCTGCCTAGTTATGTACTCATGAAGGTAACTTCATCTGAACGTTCCCATTTTAATTAGTAAAATAAAAGCGAGAGCCCGTGATTGGGCAGGGGAAGGGAGGTGGAGAGGGTCAGAGGTCAGAGGTCAGAGGAGGACCGAGGAGAGAGGCTCCCAGATGGAGTTTGGGAAGGATGAACTAGATCCTGGTGTACTTAATTGGCGTTAAGTAGCTATGAACATTTAAGGATTTTATAGGTCTAGTATCTCATATAGAAGGCAGTTTGTATGTTTGTCATTTTGATGTAATCTTGTTGTGTAGAAACTCTGTGGATTGAGAATTATATATATAAACCTGTATGAAAAGCTTAGAGTTGTATTTGTGTTGGGATTTGGGGTAAAGAAACATGCCAGGATGGAGGCAGTCGGGCAGGCAGAGTAAACCGCCAGGGAAGGGAGTAATGGGGATGGAGTGAGACTGTGGGAGTGGCTTGGACTGTGGGAGTGGCTTGGACTGTGGGAGTGGCTTGGACTGTGGGAGTGGCTTGGACTGTGGGAGTGGCTTGGACTGTGGGAGTGGCTTGGACTGTGGGAGTGGCTTGGGCTGTGGGAGTGACTTGGACTGTGGGAGTGGCTTGGACCAAGCGACAGAGTCCGGGCATGTGCCTCCAATACTAGAAGCAGCGCCTGCATAGTGAGACGGCGGGACCAATATAGAGATAAGCCAAACCATTTCTTTTTAATATTTACTGCAACAGGAATTTTTTAAAGCCTCTATGTCTATTACTAATCATGTGCCCTTGGTACAACTTTTGTCCTAGGTTATAAAAACCGGGAAGTTTCAACAACTGCCTCATGCATTCTGATTGATACCTAGAACAGTTTGAATCATAACATCTGATTTAAGTGTTATTGACATAGCATTAAATTACAGTGGAATTAAAAAAACCTTGTTGCCAACATTAATGAGAACCAAGTGAAGCCGAGAGTACTCGGTGAATAGTAGCCAATGCAGCTGACTTCGCTTGTGTCTTAGTATCCTTTGTTATGTCTGTAACAAAATCCTGAGAAGCGCAACTTAAAGGAGAAAGAGATTGTTTTAGCTCCGATTTTAACCACAGTCTATTATGGGGAAGTCAAAGCAGCAAGAACTTGAATCTACTGGTCATATTGAATCCACAGCCAAGAAACAGAGAGAAGTGAATGAATACATATTCATGTCACATTTTTAATTCTTATTAAGCTCAGGATCCCCTGTATAGAAAATGGTACCCCAAATGGGTGGGTCTTTCCAGTTCAAGCAGTGAATTCAAGACAATCTCCTACAGACATGCCCACAGTCACCCTTATTTAAATAACCCTTTATTGAGAAGTCCCTTCCCAGTAGATTTTAGATTAAGTCCAATTGATGATTAAAAGTATCACAATAATTCACAGTTTGTGAACTTAATAAATTATGACATTGAAGAAAGACACAAAGCTGTGTAAGGAATGTTGCCAACATATCCTGGTTAGGACACTGCCTATTTTTTCCTGTTTCTCTGTCTTATCTGCTTTATAAAGCAGAGCAAAACATCCTACAAAGGACTGTAGGCACTTTTAGAATGTATAATAAGTGGATTTTTTAAAAACGACTTTATTTTACATAACGAAGATAAATGTACAGGTTTTAAACATTTTTTGCTTAAAATTATACATTTTTGTCAGTACTGTTTTTTCAGATATTAAAATAATTTTTACATAAAATTATGTGAATATATTTTTTAGTCAGTACTTGATTTTTTCAAGGGCTTGACAGTATGCATTGAAAACTAATAGTTGAAATGAGCGTAAAGTACATGCAAAACAAAACGCAACATGGAAATAATCAAAGTCTTCTTGTTTTATAAATTTTTTTTTGTTTTCTTTATTTCTTGGACTTCATACAGTCTGTGAGTTGTTTCAGGGGGAGTGCAAGCCTCTGGGGTTAGCATCCCAATATCAGTGACTGCATATTATGTCTGTTCTTTTGTGACTGGGTTATCTCACTCAGTATGATATTCTCTAGATGCAGCCATTTTCTTAAGAATTTGGTTAAGTCATTGTTTCCTTTGTGTAAATGTACCACACTTTTTGTATCCATTCATCGTCTGAAGGACATCTGGGTTCTTTCCAGCTTCTGGCTATTATAAATAGAGCTGCTATGAACATTGTGGTACATATATCTTTGTTGTGTATCAAAGTGTCTCTGGGGTATATGCCCAGAAGTGGAATAGCTGGGTCTTCAGGTAGTACTATATCCAATTTTCTGAGGTATCGCCAGACTGATTTCCAGAGTGGTTGTATTAGTTTGCAACCCCACCAACAGTGGAGAAGTGTTCCTCTTTCTCCGCAGCCTTGCCAGCATCTGCTGTCATCTGAGTTTTGGATCTTGGTCAATCTGACTGCTGTGAGGTGGAATCTCAGGGTTGTTTTGATTTGCATTTCCCTGATGGCTAAGGATGTCGAGCACTTTCTCAGATGTTTTTCGGCCATTCGGTGTTGCTCAACTGAGAACATTTTGTTTAGCTCTGTACCCCATTTTTTAATAGGGTTATTATATTCTCTGGTGTCTAGCTTTTTGAGTTCCTTGTATACCTTGGATATTAGGCCTCTATCTGATGTGGTGTTGGTAAAGATCTTTTCCCATTCTGTTGGTTGCCGTTTTCTTTTCTTGACAATGTCCTTAGTCTTACAGAAACTTTGCAATCTCATTAAGTCCCATTTGTTAATCTTTGACCTTAGAGCTTGAGCCATTGGTGTTTTGTTCAGGAAATTTTCTCCTGTGCCTATGTGTTCTAAGGTTTTTGCTACTTTCTCATCTAATAGTTTCAGTGTATCTGGTTTGATGTGGAGATCTTTGATCCACTTACACTTGAGCTTTGTACAAGGAGATAAGAAAGGGTCTATTTTCATTCTTTTGCCTGCTGAGTGCCAGGTGGACCAGCACCATTTGTTGAATAGGCTATCCTTTTTCCATTGAATGTTTACGGCTCCTTTGTCAAAAATCAGGTGACCATATACATGAGGGCTCATTTCTGGATCTTCTATTCTATTCCATTGATCCACATGCCTATTTCTGTACCAGTACCATGCAGTTTTCAACACAATTGCCTTGTAATATAGCTTGAGGTCAGGGATAGTGATTCCCGCAGATGTTTTTTTGTTATTGAGGATGGATTTCGCTATTCTAGGTCTTTTGTTATTCCATATGAAATTGCACATTGATCTTTCCAATTCCATGAAGAACTGGGTTGGAATTTTGATGGGGATTGCATTGAATCTGTAGATTGCTTTTGGTAGGATGGCCATTTTTAAGATGTTGATCTTTCCAATCCATGAGCATGGGAAATCTTTCCATTTTCTGAGATCCTCCTCAATTTCTTTCTTTAGAGGTTTGAAGTTCTTGTCATACAGGTCCTTCACTTGCTTAGTTAGAGTCACACCAAGGTATTTCATAGTTTTTGTGACGAATGTGAAGGGTACCTTTTCCCTAATTTCTTTCTCCACATGTTTGTCCTTTGAGTATAGGAAGGCTACTGATTTGTTTGAGTTAATTTTGTATCCAGCCACTTTGCTGAAGTTGTTTATCAGCTGTAGGAGTTCTCAGGTGGAGTTTTTGGGGTCACTCAAGTACACTATCATGTCATCGGCAAAGAGTGATGTTTTTATCTCTTCCTTTCCGATTTGTATCCCCTTGATCTCCTTTTGCTGTCTAATTGCTCCAGCCAGGACTTCCAGTACTATGTTGAATAGGTAGGGAGAGAGTGGGCAGCCTTGTCAAGTCCCTGATTTTAGTGGGATTGCTTCAAGTTTCTCGCCATTAAGTTTGATGTTGGCTGTTGGTTTGCTGTATATTGCTTTTATTATGTTTAGGTATGGACCTTGGATTCCTGTTCTTTCCAGGACTTTTAACATGAATGCGTGTTAGATTTTGTCAAATGGTTTCTCAGCATCTAGTGAGATGACCATGTGATTTTGATCTTTGAGTTTGTTTATATGGTGGATTACATTGATGGATTTTCTTATATTAAACCGTCCCTGCATCCCAGGGATGAAGCCTACTTGATCATGTTGAATGATCGTTTTGATGTGTTCTTGGATTCGGTTTGCAAGGATTTTGTTGAGTATTTTTGCATCAATGTTCATAAGTGAGATTGGTCTGAAGTTCTCTTTCCTAGTAGGGTCTTTGTGTGGTTTAGTTACGAGGGTTATTGTAGCCTCAAAAAATGAGTTAGTTAGTATTCCATCTGATTCTATCTTTTGGAATAGTTTGGAGAGTATTGGTGTTATATCCCCAATAAATGTCTGATAAAATTCTGCACTGAACCCGTCTGGACCTGGGCTTTTTTTGGTTGGGAGGCTTTTGATGACTTCTTCTATTTCTTTAGGTGTTATAGGGTTATTTAGGTGGTTTACTTGGTCCTGGTTTAACTTTGGGATCTTGTATCTGTCTAGGAATTCATCCATTTCCTCCAGATTTTCCAATTTTGTGGAGTATAAGTTTTTGTAGTAGGATCTGGTGATTTCTTGAATTTCCTCAGTTTCAGTTGTTATGTCCCCACTTTCCTTTCTGATTTTGTTAATTTGTATACTCTCTCTCTTTGCCCTCTAGTTAGTCTGGCCCGGAATTTATCAATCTTGATTTTCTCAAAGAACCAACTCTTGGTTTTGTTGATTTTTTCAACGGTTCTTTTTGATTCTATTTGGTCTATTTCTGCCCTAATTTTGATTATTTCTTGCTGTCTACTGTTTTTGGGTGTATCTGCTTCCTTTTGTTCTAGGGCTTTTAGCTGTGCTATCAGGTTGCTGATGTAAGCTCTCTCCAGTTTCTTTTTGGAAGCACTTAGGGCTATGAGTTTTCCTCTCAGTACTGCTTTCATTGCATCCCATAGGTTTGGGTATGTTGTGTTTTCGTTTTCGTTGAATTCTAGAAAATCCTTAATTTCTTTTTTTATTTCTTTTTTGACCCTGCTATCGTTTAACAGAGTGTTGTTTAGTTTCGATGTGTATGTGGGCTTTTTGTTGTCTTTGTTGTTGTTAAAGACCAGCCGTAGACCATGGTGATCTGAGAGGATTCATGGGAGTATTTCAATCTTCTTACATTGATTGAGGCTCGCTCTGTGTCCAATTATGTGGTCAATTTTCAAGAAGGTGCCATGGGGTGGTGAGATGAAGGTGTATTCTTTTACTTTAGGATAATATGTTTTGTATATATCTATTAAATCTAGTTGGTTCTAAGTCTCTGCTAGTTTTGCAGTGTACTTGTTCAGTTTCTGTTTCCATGATCTGTCCGTTGGTGAGAGTGGGGTATTAGAATCTCCCACTATTATTGTGTGGGGTGAAATGTATTTTTTGAGCTTTAGTAGGGTTTCTTTTATGAATGTGGGTGCTTTTTTATTTGGAGCATGTATGTTAAGGATTGAGAGTGTCTCCTGACAGATTTCCCTGGTAATGAGTAAAAAGTGTCCTTCCTTATCTTTTTTGATAACTTTTGGTTGGAAATTTACTTTATTCGATATTAGAATAGCCACTCCAGCTTGCTTCTTGGAGCTGTTTGCTTGGAAGTTTTTTTCCCACCCTTTTTCTCTGAGATAGTGTCTGTCTTTGTCTCTGAGATGAGTTTCCTATATGCAGCAAAAGGCTGGATTTTGTTTATGTATCCAGTCTGATAGCCTATGTCTCTTTATTGGGGAGTTGAGTCCATTTATGTTAATAGATATCAAGGAATAGTTGTTTCTGTTTCCTGCCATTATTGCTTTTGTGGGTTGAGTTGTGTCTGTGTCTTTTTCTTCTTTTAGTTTTCTTGTTTAGGAGTTTTCTTGTTTTTACTAGGCTGTATTTTCCATCATTGTATTGGGTTTTCCACTTATAATTCGTTGTAGTGCTGGGTTTGTGGTCAGATATTGTGTAAATTTTGATTTGTCTTGAAATATCTTCATCTCTCTTTCGATGGTGATTGATAGTTTTGCTGGGTATAGCAGCTTGGGCTGGCACTTGTGCTCTCTTAGGGTGTGCATGATGTCTGTCCAGGCTCTTCTAGCTTTCATAGTCTCTGTTTAGAAATCGGGTGTGAGTCTGATTGGCCTGCCTTTATATGTTACCTGACCTTTTTCCCTTACTGCTTTTAGTATTCTTTCTTTGCTTTGGGCACTTGATGTTTTTACTATTATGTGTCGGGAGGTATTTCTTTTCTGGTCCAACCTATTTGGACTTCTGAAGTCTTCTTTTATGCTCATGGTCATCTCATTCTTGAGGGTAGGGAAGTTTTCTTCTATGATTTTGTTGAAGTTATTTACTGTGCCTCTTAGTTGATACTCTTCTCCCTCTTCTATTCCTATTATCCTTAGTTTCAGTCTTCTCATTGTGTCCTGGATTTCCTGGACATTTTGGGTTAGGAGCTATTTGTTTTTTGCATCTTCTCTGGCTGTTTTGTCCATGTTTACAATGTTGTCTTCTGCCCCCGAGATTCTCTCTTCCGTCTCTTGTAATCTATTAAAAAATGCTTGCTTCTGTGACTCCTGATTTCTTTTTTAGGTGTTCTACCTCTAGGGTTATCTCTTTTTCTGTTTTCTTTATTGAGTCAATTTCCGTTTTAAATTTCCTCTTCCATTCCTTCATCTCTTTTTTTCTGTTTTCCTTTAGTTTTTGAGTTCTTTGAGTGTTTTCCTTGTTTCCTCTTTAAAAGCTTCTGAATCTTTTTGCTTTTCCTCCCGTTCTTGTTTAAGTATCTCTATCAGCATCTTGAGGTGTGTTTTCAGGTCTGTGTGTTCCTTTTCTGGAGTGTTTGGAATTCCGATGTTTGCTGTTATGGGAGAGCTGGGTTTTGATGTTGCCAGGTTGTCTTGGTTTGCTTGGGATATACTCTTTTGCTTTCCTCTTGCCATTTTGTTGTCAGTGATATGTTCGTGCCTTTTTCTTGTATCTGGTCTGTGTCCCTGGATCTCCACTGGTTCAAGTGGCAGATGGGTCAAGCCCTGTTCTATGCCTCAGAGTCGCTGGGTGGGAACAGAAGTTCCAAAGTTCTGTTCCTGGTCGCTGGATCAGACAGGGCAGGGCAGGGCAAGGCAGGGGGTGCACTTTCCGTGTGCACTTTGCAGAGATCTCTCTGCTCCCTGGCAGCCCAGGTCTCCCACCCACCAGTTGCTCAGCCTCTACGAGCCGCCGTTCAGGGTGGCAGATATAATAAGTGAATTTTAGAGGAGGTGAATCATCTTAAAAATAGATAGTAGCTGGGAACAAAGATCTTTTTGGGTTTTAAACAATATGATAATAAGTTATAGGAAGGTAAAGAATGGGACTCTACTAAGAACAGAAATTGTCTTCTTGTTTTTAACTTTATTAAATAATATTTTGCTGTTTAACTTTTCCTTGATCCTAAGATTCTCCAGCTCCAATCCTCCTTGAGTTGGAATTAAGGCATGTGCAACCTGGTATTGCTCAGAACTTTTCTTAATTTTCAGATAAGATATATAGTAGTTTGAAAGTCAAGTACCTATAGTTTGAATGTGTGTTTCCCAATTTGTAGAACTGTGTGGGAAGGATTAAAAAGGGTCGCCTTTTGGAAAAGGAATGTAATTGGAGGGGCACTGAAACTTCAAATCTTAAGCCATTCCCATTAGCTCATTCTCTCTCTCTGTTTCTCTGTGTCTCTCTCTGCCTTTGTCTCTCGCTGTCTCTCTGTCTGTCTGGCTCTTGTGTTTGTCTTAGGATGCAAGTTCTTAGATTAGTTCTCATGTCATGTGTGCTTGCCTGCATCCTTGAACTCCAATTTAATGTTGTCTTTCGTAGGTACTTTGGTCAGAGTGTTTTATCAGAGCAATAGAAAAGTAGCTAAGACAAAGTCTGTTGCTAAAATCCTCACGAGCATAAATTATATCCTATAAATAGCTAGAAAGCTTCTGGCTTTATTTCCGTTGAATTATCCCTGGTTAATGGAAGTTTAAGAAAAGATTCTATAATACGTGAATTTATTTTGGAATATCCTCTTTCATCAGATAACAGAATTGCAGTGAATGTTCCCCAACCCTTTGTGTTTGGACGACCTGGAGAGGTTAGAAAAACATGATTCTAAGGCAATTTCTAAAGTATCTAGTTCTCTTGGTTCTTAGTATGTCCAAGTGTAATAGATTGTCATTGTGTTTGAATATTAGCAGAACTCTCTGGTATTAATTCTTGATCATAGTGTTCCTAGAGAAACTGTGTGTACTGGCTAGTTTTTTACTAACTTAACACAAGCTAGAGTTATCAGAGAGGAAGAAATCTCAGTGGAGAAAACGACTCTAAAAAATCAGACTGCAGGACATTTTTTAAATTATTAAGTGGTAGGGGAAGGCATAGCCCATTGTAGGTGGTGTCATTCCTGGGCTGGTAGTTCTGTGTTCTATAAAGAAAGCAGGCTGAACAAGCCATGAGGAGCAAGTCAGAAAGCAGCACCCCTTCATGGCCTCTGTATCAGCTCTTGCATCCAGGTTCCTACCCTGTATGAGTTTCTGTCCTCACTGATTTTGATGATGAGCCGTTATATGGAACTGTGAGTGAAAGAGATGTTTTCCTCCCCAAGTTACTATTGGTCATGGTGTCTCATCTTAGACATAGTAATCTGAACTAAGACACTGGGTTTCTATTTTGGGTTCTTTTTTTTTTTTTTTTTTTTTTTAGTTATTATGTGATTTATATTCCAGTCATTTTCAACATGATTCATCATATTACATTATTTCTATTAATAGAATAGTTTACACATGAACTCAGAAGGAAGATCAAGGATAGTATCATTAGAATTTGAAAGAAAGACATCAGGACAAGCAAACTAAAAACCTTGGAAGCTGCTAAAAGACAGAGGTGAAAAGGAGGAAGAGGGCCAGCCAGCTACGCCTTTTGGGTTAAGGTCCAAGAAAGTGGTTAGCAATGGAGGTTGGCATGCAGCTGTGTGGTACAAGGTACAGAGTAAGTGAAAAAGTCCAAAGGTTCAAATGTGCTGATGCCCCCTTCTTTTTGCGTCATCTGCTTGACACCAGTAGAGTTGTCTTGGAAGAGGGAACCTCAGCAGAGGAGCTGCTTGCCATTGGGCTGGTCTTCTTTCTGTTAGGAAGCGACCAGAATTCTCTAGCACTCAGTTCCTTCACACTTACATTCCTCTGCCTGGAGCCTGTCTACTTTCAGATGGGTTGACTCCTCATCCTTCAACATCATCTCACTGCAGACACAGCCAGAATCCTCAGTCTAGGAATCCTCTCTTCCCCACTCTTCTGAATTTTTCCTTTGTGATGCTCATCACAGTTTAAACCATACACTGCCCTGTTTGCTATTTGTTTAACATACACTCCACTCTTTGTATTATAAGCTTCCTGAGGGCAAGGCCCATGACTGTCCCTCTTCCAGTTCCACATGCTTAGAGCTCAGGGCATTAAATACACAATATATGTTGCCTCTGTGTAACCACACTCTACTCAGGTGCACTCAAATTGGCTTTATTCCCCTAAAAAAAAAGTTGTACTTTTCACTGTAACCTTTCACTTTTCTAATCCCTGAGTCTTTCAAGCCCTTTTATTGGTACTTTTCCCCACTCCATATCCTCATTCCTCCAATATATTCTGTTTTCTCTTTACTACAGAGGTTGGGAAAGAGATTTGGGCACCAAAGTTGCCATCCCTTTAGATAGTTAAAAGTAAAAGTCAAGAACCACTTGACAAAACCTGAAGGAACGACTGCTCTGCTCAGGGTACAGTCCAAGGGGCTATGGGTGGGTGTGAGCATTTCTTAGGTGTCCCTGTGCTCTAGGGAGACAGAACAGACTGTATCTCTGTGAGCACAGGGCTCAGGCAGCTTGCAGTCGGGCTAACCGGCATGCCACCTGCTGATTCTCAGGGCAGCTTCCTTCAGAAGCTGCAGAGGGGGCTGTGTTGAGCATTTTCACTGGTATTTTATTTCAACTTATCAGAGAATAAAACAATAAATCACAGAGTCCCAGAGCTTCTAAAATGAATTGTCCCAGTATGGGCTTTTATGGCGTGCTAATCATAAACTATCCCAGTATATCTGAAAACCAGCAACATCAAAACAGTATATTAAAAAGAAAGAAACAAATCTCTAAGTTAATTCATAAATAGATAAGTAATTTAAAAATTTCCCCTTGATTTTTAGGTGTGTGTATGTGTCTTTATTTTCTTCTGACAGAATTCAAACTTTGGGGTTTAGATCATATTTTAGTTTTAAATGAAGTGCCCCCTACAAAATATTCATGTGTTGAAGACTTTGTTCACAGATCTGATCACTGAGAGTGGTTAGAACACGATAGCTCTGACTTCGCCACTGCTGGGTTCAGGATTTAACGGTGATGGAAACTTCCAGACATAAGGCTGGCCTAGAGGAAGTAGTTCACTGACTTAACATCTTTAGGGAATGTATATGGTACCAGTACCCTCTCTTTTCGCTCTGTTTGGCCTTGTTCTTCTTAGTTTCTACGAAGTAAGCATTTTGTTGTATAATAGTACTTTTCTCCAAACCAGAAGCCTAAAGAAAGCACTTTTCCTTGTTTTATTGGGGGTTGTATTTTGTCAGAGCAATGCAACCTAATAGAGATATTGTGAAAAGTTCACATGAAATGGTTTATGTTTAATTGGAATGAGAAAGCCAGAGCTAAGAGAAGGAGGAAAGAAAGTCAATGGAATCAGTGCTGTCTTTTGGAGGTTTCCACTCATAGCTAGAGGATCCATTGTTCGGGGTTTGTTGTATAACAGCATATTGTGCTTGGTACCGTGTGTCAGGGCAAAGCTATTCGCCTCATGGCCAGGATTTATTGGAATTTTATTCTTACTTTCTGTGAATGAGTGCTTGGTCTGCATTTATGTATATGTACCACTTGCATGTCCACAGAGGTTGGAAGAGGATGTAATACTAAATGGAATTACAGATGTTTATAAGCTACTATGTGAGTGCTGCAAATTAAACCCAGGGCCTTTGGAAAATTAGCCAGTGCTCTTCTCCAATGAGCCAAGTCTCCAAGCCCTAGGTCCCATCCCTTAAAGACTTTGCCACTTTCCAACATCACTATAGCTCAGTGCCAAGCCTTTATTAGCATAAGGGACTTTGAGGGACACCCAAACCATAGCAAATTCATTTTTGTGTGTTTTTGTTGAGAGCACTTTCCAATTACATAAAGAATAGAAGATTTAAACAGCAGTTTGCAAAATGCTTGTGTATTAACTGCATGGATGGTTAGTTCAGTCTTGCGATGCGAAGAGCTCCAGGGTATGAATGAGACAATTTGGGATTCTGTCAAATCTTTCCACCATGGAGCTAGATCACGGATGAGGCACCAGGTAGGAGGCTTTTACAGTAATGCTGGAGAAGATCATGTGCATGGAACTAGGGAGCTGCTGTCAAGTAATGAATCCCTAGGAAGCTGTGAGGACAAGGAAGTGGGGGAGCTTTGTGCTGTTTCTTCTTATTTCTCTTCTTCTAGCTCCCAACTGCTATCAAAGCTCAGAAATGCCAGGCATTCCCCCTTTCAGCCTTTCTTCCAGTTATGCTAGCCGATGTAACGCGCTTCTGCTACTGAGCCTTACAGGAATTAAATGAAATCACACAGTGGCTCAAATGTGTAATCTCAGTCCTTTGTAGGGTGAGGCATGAGGATCATGAGATTGAGGGTAGCCTGCACTATGTAGAGATACATACGACCACAAAGTAATCAAATTAAGAAAGTAATTGATTATTAAAAGGAAGGAAAAGAATAGAAAGCCGTCAGTGGAGAGTGGGGGCTGTTGGCCGAGAGTATGGGAAGAAATGAGGAGACAGTAGATCACCTGTCGTTCTCTACCTCCTTGGATATGCAGATGACCATGGACTTGGCTTCGGGTCTTCTCAGATAGATCTAATATTAGCATTTCATAGCCATTTGTGATCTCAGAAAGTTCATAAGAATTGCAGACAGCAAGGGTCCTTACCCTAAGCTGTTTTGCATCAGTTTTTATCTGTCTAGGTCCAGGTTTAATTTATTTATAGTCTAAGATATTCTTAGGTTTTATTATTGCTATTGCTAACAACCAAATTTTTGTAATTGACATAGGACTTAGTTAAGTTTTCATTCCTGCAGGACAAGTGATGTAGACTGATGAGGAAAGCCTGGATTTTATTCAGAATCAGAAAATACTGAGTTCAAATTCTGGTTGTTTCAATTTGCTATCTGTGTAGACATGGGCAAGATAATATTCGTTACATGGATTTTCTTATCTGTTAAGTGATGGAGTTAAACATGTAATGCAAAGGTTATCAACTGAAAAACATTTCCAGATATGTTGGAAGTTAAGAACAGTGAGATTGTAGTAGAATTATGGTGTACACTGTGGGGACAACTAGAGAAAGACACTCTCAGTGTCCAATAATCTGGACCTGTTTCCCCAGACATGACCTGCATTATGCATTTTAAAGGTCAATTATGTAATTTTGCCATAGCAGGTCTGTTTTTACCAAAAGTCTACCCAAGATCATGACATCGTCTGCAACATGTCAGAGGAAGGGGGTGGTTTCCTGTTGCTTTAATTCATAATTGGTGGCTGCATCTATTGACTGCCCCTGGCTCTGAAGTCCTAGTCTCTGTGGCACCTCTGTAGTATTGGAGCTTTGGCTGCCTGGATACCATGGCAACAGCTGCACCTCCAACACTAGAGCTGAGCTTGTTTTTTAAAAAGCTTGGCACTTCCACTTCTTTCCCTTATTAAATCAGGCTACTAGACAACTAGGCTATCTCTAATTACTTAGCCAGATGAGCTCTGTGGTTTGAGAATATTCAGTAGAATTTTCTGTTCCGGATTTTGCTTCATCAGGATACAATGTACTAGACATAGCCAAACAGCACATCGGAAGGGAAAGAAGGATATTTATCTTAAAAATTCGTATTCTTTTGGAGATAAAAAACCTTCGCACAGGGGAGATCCTCAGTCAAATCTTGGGATAACACAACCCCCCAAGAACTCACAAGATACCGTCCTTGCTGCAATTACATGAGGTTTTTTAATTGACCAGTTCACTGGGGTCGAGACTCATATCCCACGCAGGAGTAGAGGAGTCTGACCCAGAGTGGCTGGGAGATGGGGGTTTTAAAGGAAACAAACCACAACCCGGGAGGAGGGGAAGTACGTCATTGGAGAATACCAAAAATCCCAGTGAAGAATCATAAGGGAAATACCTGGTTTCTCAAGATTGCCTATAAGGTGAAAATTACCAGTGAAGAATCGTGAGGGAAACATCCGGTTTCTCATGAATGTTTATGATGTGTTATTTAACTTTTATGTTTTTGTGGTCAGTCAGTTTCTGAAACAGTCACCCTGACTCTAAGGCCATAAATTATTTATGGTCATCCAGTTCCTGAAACAGTCACTGAACCTGCTATCCTACATTTTTGGCTCTACTCTATCTGCTAGGGGTCTTCTACTTTACCTGTTCGGGGGTCAGGATTTATCCTGGTCTTTCAGAGACTGTTAGCTAACTCTTATCTTTTTTTTTTTTTTCAGGAAGTTGCATCTCTACCAGAAAATAAGTATCTGGAGTGAATGGCTAATTTCAGGACATTAAGTTGTTTGAAGGCTAGTAGAAATGACAGAGACTGTATATGACTTCTTTTCCCTAGGTAGGTTTAACCACTGGCCACCCGAGTACTTCTCTACATTTAGCCTTTAACTTTTATTGGCTCCATTTGTTGTATTCCTCACAAAAATGGTCTAGGATACAAGAAAGTCCATGATGACAAATAGTAAAAACCAAGAGCAGAAACCTCGTCTACATGAAACCTTGAGCAACTGGAACCTATTGAATTTCCTTTACCAAAAAAGAAGAGAATAGTGGTCATACATTTTTTTTTCTATTTTGCAAAACATTTCAATTATGGTAGCATCATTAGTTTAGAGACAAATGACAGAGTCCTACTTGATTGCTTCAACCCCATTCTCTCATTGTGGGTAAGAGACTAGTAAGTAAATCACAACTGGCCCTTTCTGAGACAGTCTAATACGATGTGGTGTCAATCAACATGTGGAAATGAGAACTCACTGAAGAGCTCTCCTAAGGGATAGAGTCGAGACAGGCTAGATCTAGGATTATAATCTGTGCCATATAGAGAAGTCTTAAATCTTCTCTTTTTCCCTCTGGAGTTCCAGTGAAGTAAGACTCAGTTGATAAATGAACTCATGAAAGATGGGAGGAAAGTGAAACAGTTTTTTATATCCTTAGGTGTGAGGGAAAAACACAAAGCATGGGTCTTAAAGATGGGCCAGATGGCTGGCTGATGTTTGCAGATCACTCTGAGTTCAAGAAAACATGGGGCTACACTGTTCTTAAGGGGAAGGAGGCAGTGAGCTATGTGAGGCTGAAACAGGAATGTGAAGTGAGCAGATGTCACTTGGTCATACAGAAAACATTTCTCAGCAATCCTTTCTATAATTTCCAAGATTTTAAAAAAGTTACATTATTTATTTATCCATCATCTATCTGTTTATCATCTATCTATCATCTATCTATCTATCATCTATCTATCTATCTATCATCTATCTATCATCTCTCTATCTATCTATCTATCTATCATCTATCATCTATCTATCTATCTATCTATCTATCTATCTATCTATCTATCTATCTATCATCTATCATCTCTCTCTCTCTATCTATCTATCTATCTATCTATCTATCTATCATCTCTCTATCTATCTATCTATCATCTATCATCTATCTATCTATCTATCATCTATCATCTCTCTATCTATCTATCTATCTATCTCTCTATCTATCATCTATCTATCTATCTATCTATCATCTATCATCTCACTATCTATCTATCATCTATCTATCTATCTGTGTATCTATCTATCTGTGTTTGTATAGAATGGGTAAGCATGCACATGCCAACATATGCATGTGAAGGGAATCATTTCTTTTCTCTGACCCTGTGGGTCTCAGGATTTGAACTCAGGTTGGCCTGCTTGGCATCAAGCACCTTTACCCACTGAGCCATCCCACTGGCTGTGAGATTATTTTAAAAAGACAAAAGGAGTTCTTGAGAGAAAACACTGTTTATGATCATTGCTTAATTTTCTAATGTAGAAAAATGGAAATTTTTTCACAGAAGAAGATATGATCTGGAAATTTTTCTGTCTATAGTTTCTGAGTAATCTTTTAAAGATCTGCTGTAGAAATGCTCTTTAACAGTATCAGGGTGCCACCATTGTTAGTGAAGGAAGACCTTAAGAAGCATGTTCTGACATGCTTTGTCCACTGGTGGGTGCTTTGGCAGAGAACGGAAAAGTGCTGTTGCCACAGGAGGATGTGATGTGCTGGTGGGTGGTTGCTGGCAGCAAGACACCAGGCCTTTTTCTTTTCAGAGTAAGCATCAAGTGATGCTTGCTAGCAGTGTAGGTGGTAAAATGGGTACGCAGCAGCCACAGGCACAGGACGGACCAGCAAAGCAGTCTCAGCAATGGGCCTGTTGAAAGAAGTACTTACGGGCAAATGTGCAGATGTGGCCTTCTGAGCAGGGAAGTTTCAAGACGCAGGAATGGATCACACCAGGAAAACATCTAGCTTCTGTGGGATAGTATGAGCCCAGATCCAGCACCTCGTTAAGTATACTAGCTGTTTTGGTAGAATCAGGACACATGACAGCAATGAACTCTGAGCATGCAGTGAAGGTCATCATCTAAGTTACCCTTGAAAACATAGAGGAAGGCTGGGGGGAAGCTACTTAGTGCAAGGAAAGAACTAGTTCTAGTGGTGAAACCTGCTCAAACTTGGGATAGAGAGCTGCCATGCCTTAGGAGGTTCTTTGATGGTTATAGCATGTGTTGTGACAGGCTAAGCTAAATATTCACAGCACTGCAAGTGCTTTTCCAGAGAAAACCACATTAGAAAAACTCAAAGCAGTTTCTATAAGTGATGGGAATTATTGTAATGTTCAAGAAAAATGAAAGGTTCCTTTGCTGTAACTGAGCTTGGGTTCAAATCTTGAAGCTTCCATCCATATACTGGCCACACATACACAGGTACACATGACACATGCACACAGGCACGCATGTGCATTGCCTGTCTGAGTGCCCTTTGTAAAGAGAATGATCACAGAGGGATAATGCTACTAAGCTTAAGCTTCTGTGATGGCCAAGTGTAAATGAGATATGTGAAGAGTTATGCACACGTAGACTAAGACTACTAGCTCTTTCCTGCTCTTCAAATGAACTGTATATGGCAACATACGAGGCTATAGACACCAAAATGAAAGCTGTGACTATTATTTTATAGAACGTCTTCTTCCCATTTTTTCCCATTTGAATATTACTATGGGGACAACATGACTGTCCCATAAAACCTGGGGGGAAAGGCTAAAGCAGGAAGCTGTTGTCATTCTCGTCTTATGAATTTTATTCCTATATGAATATAAATTTGATAAATCATCAAGATGCTTCATCCTTAAATGTAATTTTTAGCAATTCCTTTGAAAGACCATTTTATGGGACTTTAAAAGGAGATGGAAATGTGGTAGAATAAACATTTTTTATAGAGACAAAGAATGCATCTGAACGTCTTGCAGATAAAGCCTATTGATTTACTTTGGGATATTTTTAACCAGGTGCAAAAATGTAACACTTATTGTTACACAAAATGAGTAGTGGTCTCATTTTGTATTCATGAGCTGGATGTGGGATGCTGTGATCTTGCTGCTCAGGGAAACAGGAGCATGTTCAGTTCTTAGGAGGCCAAAGCTAAACTTTATTAAAAACTAACAGCCAGTCACCCAGTTATTTCTGGTGAAGAATATGGAAGAATAAAGACTGTGCTTTGATCTTTGGAAGCAAAGCATACTTAAGAGACCCCTGGAGGGGTTGTTCAAACCCAGGCAGCTGGGCTCTGGGTGTGAAGTAAAGCAAGGGACATTACATTCCTATCATATATATATATATGATATATATATTATATATGATATATATAATATATATATATATTAAATTGCATCACACTATAATCATGTGTGTTGTGTATATGTGTGTGATGCATATATACTTGTGTGTGCATAGCTGTGCACATCCATATGTGGAAGGCAGAGGAGGACACTGGTACTCCTGCTCTGACATTCTCTACCTAATTTTCTTGAGACTAGGTCTTTAACTGAACCTGGAGCTAGGCCAGCAGGCAGCAAGTCTCAGTGATCCTGGTGTCATACCGTAACACAGGTATCCCTGGGCCATGTTTGACTTTTCACATTGGTACTGGAAATTTGCACCCAGGTCCTCAGGCTTTTGCAACCAAAACTCATACCCACTGAACTGTCTCCTAGCCTGGAGTCTGCATCTGTAAGTTCTTATCAGATATTTGTGTTAATTTGCTCTGGCTGCCATCCCAAAACACCACAGATTGGGGCTGAAACAATGGAAATTTATTTTTTCACAATTCTCAAGAATGGGAGGGCCAGCACTGAGATGCTTGATTTCCTTCTCCGCCCCCCTTTGGAAATGTTCTTACTGTTTTTTTCCATTTGGTGGTAGCAGTGGTGCAGAGTAAGAATGGGAACAAAAGTGGAGGCAGGGTGAGAGAAGATGCTTGCTCTCTGTTCTTGCAAAGACATTGGTCTATCATCACTTAGTCTTCTCAAAGACCTCATTTTCATAGGCTGTTCCATACCTCACATAATATGAGGCAGGTAGGCCTGGTAGTACACATTTTGGGGGAATCAAAAATGTTTTGTACAAGGCATTCTTGTTTGATCTCTAAACTTCATAGTTTTCTTATGTGCAAAATATATTCACTCTTTTCATATGTTCCAATTCACATCAACTCATTGTAGCACCAAGTTTTAAATTTAACATCTAAAGTCTTAACATGCAGTCATAGAAATTAATTAAGACTTAAAGTCTGATATATCTCAAGAAAAATGTCCTTTCTGGTAAGACCTTCCGACAGCAGAAAAGTGATTTTTAAGTGTAGTGGTGAAGCAGGCAAAGAGACAGACACTATGTAGAAGGGAGAAAAGAGCAATGGGTCTAACCGAGCCCCAAACCAAGAATTCCAAGAGCTCTTAAGGCTTTTAATGAGCTCCCATCAGTACTCTGGTCTACTAGCTTGCTTGGTGGATTGGCTTTCATTTTGGCTCAACCAGAACTACTCTTGTTTTCTGGGACGGTCCTATATCCCCAAACAAAAAGGAATCATCTGCCTTGTTCCTTGGGCTATTTCGCAGAGTAGTGGTCCTGGTGGTTTCTAAATCACATTCATGGTCAGTTATTCATTTGTTTGCTTCCTAATGTTTCAGTAGAGCTCCTGTAATTTCATTCTACTTTATCTTCAGCTGTCTCAGTTGATAAGATCCCTTCTGTATTTTCTTTACAAATGACTATGCCATATGCCCATGGCATGTTTATTAAACAGCTCTTCATTCATCTTTAAAAGTCTTAAGCATATTTTAAGTTACTTCTTGCAATATACATATCATAAATATCTGAGCTCTTGCTCCTTTTTCCTCAAATATTCTTATTATTTCTATATTCTCACATTGTATGTTATTAGGAGTCCCATCACTCCCTCTACACTGTAGAAATCGCCTCAGCTAAATATCTAATCTTATTGCTTGGAAACTCTACCATCCACCAAACACTTGAAAGGCATTCCCCATGTTCTTTGTCACCTCTCAGCAAAGATTGGTTTTCCTATAGTTTTCAACAGCCTGGTTCTCTTCCTGCTGAGATCTTTAAAGAATGACCTTTAAGCCACAAATATCCCTCACAGCAGTTTATTTCTAGCATCTTAGGCTGTTTCTAGACTGTTTCTTAAAACTCTTCAGATCCACCTCCCAGGCATAAAGCTTCATCTAACTTGCTAGAAATTTATTAAAGAAGCATGCCATTTTTTTGGTAGAAAAACCTGTATCCTTCTGTTTTATTTTATCCAAGAAAGTGTCATAGGCTGGTACATCAAATATCAGACATTGTTTTTTTTTTTTTTTTTTTCTAGTTTTGAGACCACTGTCTGATCCCATTACTGATGAGGGCACTCCTGACCTCCAGAGGGCTATATCTTCAGTCTCTTCAAGGGTAACATTGCCCAGGTTTCATCCCAGACTCACATAGTTTGTCTATGCAGAGCCCAGACAAAGATGCTTAAACAAACCCTCCATATGGTGCTGATTCCTGCTATGACTGGAGACCATTGCATTGTCCAACCTCTTTTCTAATTTCAATGAACATTTTAAATCTTACATGGAAATATGATTAAAATTCCCATTTTGAGTCTAGGTTAGGAAATGAGATTTTGCAATTTTAAAGATATTTTTAACATATAAAATTATATTTAAGATGTGTAGCTTCATGTTTGAAACATATGTACATTGTGAAATGATTTTCCCACTCATGCAAATTAGTATATACTCCACGCTCTTAGTCATTTTTGGACCATGCTGAGTCATTGCTATTTTTCTATTCCAACCAGCAAATCTCTAGCCCTCTAGCCTGTAGTTCTTTTAGCTATTATTTGGACACTAAATG
The DNA here is from genome assembly GCF_963924665.1 of Micromys minutus. Classification (NCBI taxonomy): domain Eukaryota; kingdom Metazoa; phylum Chordata; class Mammalia; order Rodentia; family Muridae; genus Micromys; species Micromys minutus. The sequence goes on along the minus strand of NC_137973.1, from coordinate 2,299,753 downwards.
ATGATAACCCAGTTGCTAAGCTTGGTTCTGTACTTCAGAGGTGTTGTCCAGACCCGAGTACGAGTAAGCCATATGTTTTCACAGTTTGCTTCTTGCTTATGTCTAAGGAAGATTATGAGACTCTGGAGCAATGGCTCATCTGTTTACGCATAGCAAGGGTTGGGGCTCTCTTCCCTTTCCCACACCCTAAGCTTCGCCACAGGGCACTCATTCACCTCCTCTTGTAGCCTGTTCCCCTTGTTCTGCCAAGCTGTTCAGTGGATCCTGAGTATGGGCATGTTGTCGCCAGGTTTGGCTGGTATCTTGGATTTTACTTTAGAACTTTGCTATTCTCTAGACAAACAGAACTAACATTAAACATCAATTTTGTGAGAACGGCTATTCAGTTTTTGGTGGGAAAATTACTAGAAAATTCTGATGAGTATGCAAGTCAGCGTAAGTGACAAGCACAGAACTTATGAAGTCTGAGGAAGAAAATAAACTCTATGACCAGTAATATTTAATGATTTTTCTACCAGTATGCCAGTAATGAATATGGAGCAGACACCAGATATGTGTGCTCTAGTTCAATTTAATTTTGTAAGATAGAAAATTGAAGGATTAGTCTCCAAAACTGTTCCCAAGTTTAGACTCCAATTGCCACTGGAGATTTGTGGATTGTGCATATGAGCAAGGCCTTTGAATAGGTGCTTCCACTGTCTCTTCTTAAGGTCACAGAGCTCAAGGAAACACATCTATGGGTTTGTTATGAGGAATCTTACAGAGGATACATAAGGAAATGTACATGCAAGACATGAGGGATGGGGAACAGCTCTGTGTATACATAGAACTCTGTAGAACCTCCATGTGTCCCATTATGTGAAAACTCTCAGAAGGTTGACAACTGTGCAGAAAAATGATTGAACTAAATACTCTGATCTAATGCTTGTAGACCAAGGGAAGAAACAGAAGATTGCCCAGATATTTCTTGACCTTTCTTTTCAGCCTTCTTTACCCTGGGGGATGGAGAAGTGCCCCCCTTAGAGGTAAGAGTGGGATGATGATGGGTCTGTGGGGTACATCATATGATAATTTCTTTATAGCAAGCTCTAAGACCAAAAAGCAGGGGAATGTAGGGAATATTTGTAGTTTTATGGCATGATTTGAGCAAAGAAGAGAATTATTTCTGTGGTCCATCTTTGGGAAGGGTAAAAGGAGGCCAGGAAGCTGGAGGGAGAAGTTTTGCTTTCTGTGGCTTAAAACTCTCACATAATAACAAAAAAACACTTTCACCTTTCTATAGCTGATTTAGGGACTATGCAAAAAGGGTCAAATACTTTAATCTTCAGTCATTTAAGAAAGAACAAGACCATTTAAGAAACAATTCTTGAGCCAGAACATGAGAACAAAACTCCCCAGAGTATGTGTTACAATATCATTTAGGAGAATTCAGTATCATAAAGAAATAGCTCATTGCAGGTCACGGAGCAGCCATACCCAGGAAATAAATTGGTGGTCATCAATGGGATAGTGAATCTATCACCCTGCAGAGCTGAGAAAATTAGATGCCTATTGTTAAATAGTACCTATGGAATTTTGTTTCAGGACTTTGAGCTAATTCTTATGAGGGCACAATTGTAGGCTCAGAAGCATAATGAAGGGGAGTGGTCATCTATGAGCCCAAATGCTCAGTGTACTCTTATAGTTATAGACTAAGCCTGGTGTAGTGATTACTTTTTATTCTCCTATGCAAGTTCAGAAGAGAGTGATCTGCAGTTGATTTTAGAAACTAGTTGCTTGACCAATATATTTCAGTGTAGTAGCATGTACCTTTGTAATTCACAGATTTCAGTAATAGACTGAGACAGTGCAGAGTAACCTTTCTAAGGTTCTCCACAAGTTCTCTGCTTAACTCTTCTTGGTAGATTAGCTGAAGTATGTTTCATCTGAGTCTAGAGGAACCACCAGGAATGTTTCCAAGATATCTATCATTCCCAGAACACTTGCATGTACCTGGGGATAGAACCTGCATTGTAAAGAAAGCAAAAGAGAAAGCACATTCTTTTTACAGCAGTAACAATGCTCTGTCAGCTCCTGGTGAGTGACAGCAGAGTCTGCTTCCTCTGATGCCTTTGAATCCCTGATAAGTGTAAAGACCATGCCAGTTTTGTCCACCACTGATTCCCCAGGCCTAACCCAGTACCCAGCATGAAATAGATACCAATTACATATTCATTGACTGAATAAGCAAATAAACAGTGAATTTTCCAACACTTCAATATTTAGATTTGACTGCAAAAACTAAAAAAATATTTCTTGGCTTTGCAAAGTTTTCTTGTCTTGCACTGAGTTTGAAGTTACAACATCAAGTAAGTAAGCATTTACAGAATCCTTAATAATTTTTTCTACTTCTAGCTGTGAAGTTAGGCATTTTCTTATGAGACATTTACTCTGTAGCTTAGGCTGGCCTGGCACTCATTTTGTGGCTCAAGATGACTTTAAACTCTCCATCCTCCTGCCTCAACCTCTTAAACATTGTCATTACAGGGTTATACCACTGTACCCAGTGGGGGAAATATTTATACAAACTAAAATTATAAAACTACGTATATATAAAACTCTATACATTGATGTACATATACATACATACATGTATTTATGACTTCTTTAAACATTTGCACACTCTAAATACTGACACATGAACAGTACAATATATGAAGACTTTGGAAATGACATACTTCAAAATATATAAAATGAGAAATCTATCATAATTATGTGTAATTATTATATCAAAGATCTGACAATTGTATTTTTCTCAGTTACTATATTGTCTAAAAACACTGCATTCTTTAATTTTGAAAAAATATTTTGAAGCATACAGAAGTGGCATTAACAGAGGTAACTGTAGCCTGCACGTCAATAGCTCAACAAAAAGTGCTTTTGGGATCGTTTGCTAATTCATGAACTACTCTAAATAAACCCAAAGAGTAAAGTACTAATGCTAGACATTTAAGCAATCAGGAAGTGATTAAATAAGTGTCAATCACCTTTCAACACATATAAAAGAAATGAGGCAGTTCATTCTAGAAATATGATAAAGAAAAAGGATATTAGTTGAAAACAAAAGAGAAATAAACAATTAGACTAGTGAGCTTAGTGTAGATTTATGCTTCATGAATGGTGACACAGTAGAACTCTAAAATTACATCCCACTTAGGTAGCTGTTGTTCCTGGACTTAGAGATGAAACTGAGATTGAGGGAGGCCATTTTGTTTTCCTAATGTTGCACATTGTGTAGGCCATTGAAGTAAGGATCTCTACCCATGTTTATTATTATTAGTAGTAGTATTAATATTAGTATTATTAGTAGTAGTAGTTATTAAGTCCAAAGGCCAAACTATAAACCGTAATTCTTTTGGTATTAATTGTCCAACTTGGCATCTAAGAGGCAGGCTTCTGGGCAGACTTGTGAAGAACTCTCTGAAAAAGTTTATGAGGTATTGTCTTGATTGAGTTAAGTAAAGTGAAAAGAAACATTTTGATTATTGGTGGGGCCATTCTCTGAGCAGGGGATCCTGAGCACTTAATACATAAAACAGAGAGCCGAAAGTGAGCACAAGCATGCATCATTCATTCCTTGTTCTCTGTTCTCGACTGTGGATGTGACATGGCCAGTGACTTCAAGTTCCTGCTGCCTTGACTTCCCTTCACTGATGGACTGTAACCTGGAATTGTGAATCAAATAATTGCTTTTTTTCCCATAAATTTCTTTTGTCAGCGTATTTAATCACAACAACAAAAAAGAAACCAGAACAGTATCATTGCAGACAGATTAGAAGATTCTTTCTGAAACCACAGGCACATAATAGGTTTCAATAGGGTCAAGCCAGCTAAAAAGATTCAACATATTTGACATGATTGGGACATGTCTGCACAGGAAACAATTTAAATGGAGATAATAAGCAGAATTACACACTGAGTCTTGGTGAAAATAATCAAAAGCTAGATTTTTTTTCCTACATGGCTGAGATTTATGTTAATAAAATTTCCTCTTTTTAAGACATCAGAATGAAGAAAACATAGCCATCCTAGTGCGTGCGTGCTTGTGCACACACACACACACACACACACAAACACACACACACACACACACACACGAGGCATACATACATAATGAATGAATGAATAAATAAATAAATGTAGCATGACTTTTAAAGAGACAGTGAAGTCTACGCATAATAAATTTAGAATATATTTAATAGAAGAATCTTAACCTTTTGGTAATCATGTATAAAATGGATTTAACAGTATTAAAAGATATTTTCTTTATAGCATGTAAAATTGATTGAGCCCCCTGCTCAACCAGAGGTCATGCAGGTCAACATAATTTCAGGTAAGCTGCTTGCTTGGAGACTTCCTTCACCCTGACCCTTCCCCATTTCCAGTACCCTCCTTTCCCTGGGAAGAGACTATTTTGACTACTGGTCATGCTGTCCAGCAGTTCAGCCTACAACTTGGATAGAAGAGTCCCTACTCAACTATAGACAAAAGAACAGAGAGGAAATAGAAACTGATGAACAAAACATACAGCCAACAATGACAAACTCAGAAACAGGCACCTCCACCTATAATCACCTCTAACCCAGTTACCTAGATGCCAGAATAAGAACACAGTCAGCTATATCCAAGGCAGTATGTCACCACCAGAGCCCAACTATATTGTTATAACAAGCCATGAATATTTCAACACAGCTGAAGCACAAAAAAAAGACATTACAGCCAACTTTATGAAGATGATAGAAGTCCTTAAAGAAGTTAATAAGTTCTTTAAATAAATAAAGAACAAACAATAAAATAAAGTAATTGAATAAATTCTTTAAAGAGTCAAGAAAGGCAAAAAAAAAAAAAATCAAATGAACAGTTGAAGGAAACAAATAATATTGTTCAAGATCTGAAAATGGAAAAAAGAAGCAACAGAGTCAACACAAATTGTGGGTATTCTGGAAATAAAAAAAAAAAAATTGATAAGCAAGCAGAAACAACAGAGGCAAACTTGAATGAAGAAAGGAAAGAGATAGAAGAGAGATTCTCAGGCTTTAAACATAGAAGAAATAAATACAGTGGTTAAAGAAAATGTAAAATCTAAAATTTCCTGACACAAACATCCAGAAAATCTGGGACACTATGAAAAGAACTAACTTAGGAGTACTACTCAGCCATCAGAAACAATGACTTAACCAAATTCTTAAGAAAATGGCTGCATCTAGAGAATATCATCCTGAGTGAGATAACCCAGTCACAAAAGAACAGACATAATATACAGTCACTGATATTGGGATGCTAACCCCAGAGGCTTCGACTGCCCCAGAAACAACTCACAGACTGTGTGAAGTTCAAGAAAAAAAGAAAAAAACAAAAAACAAAAAAAACCAAAAAACGTCATGCTCAATCCTTACACACCAAGAAAATGGTGACTAATTCCAGGTTACCTCCTGTTTTACATGTACTTTTTGGTCATTGTAACTAGTAAGACCTTAATGCAGAGTAACAAACCTTAAAAAAAAAGAAAAAAAAAGCCAAGCACTGACACAATTGTATTTGTATAAATTTATGAAAAAATGTTTAAAATTTTTTTCTTTTATCTTTGTTTTTTAAAATAAAGTTTTTTAAAAAAGAGTAATAGGAATAGAAGAAGGTGTAAACTTCCAACTCAAGGGCCCAGAAAATGCTTTCATCAAAATCATAGAAGACAATTTTTCTAACCTAAAAAAAAAGAGATACCTAAGAAAACACAAAAGCATACAGAATACCAAATAGATTATACCAGAAAAGGAGGTCCTTTTGCCACACAATAATCAGAACACTAAATATACAGAACAAAGAAAGAATATTAAAAGCTGCAAAAGAAACAAAGCAAGGAATATATTAAGGTGGCCCTATTGAGTTACACTCAACTTCTCAATGGATTCTTTAAAAGCTAGAAAGGCCTGGAGAGATACCAAATATGCCAATCTAGACTATTATACATAGCAAAACTTTCATTCAGTATAAATGGAGAAAACAAAATATTCCAAGACAAAGTCAAATTTAAACAATATCCATGCACATGTTTAGCCCTACAGAACTACGAGGAAAATTCCAACCCAAAAAAGTTAACTGTATTAAAAAAACACAGGAAATAAATAATCTCAGGCCAGCAAAGCCAAAAGGAAAACACAAGCATACACCAAACCCACCACCACCACTACCATCACCAAAGCAAAACAAGAATTAACAATTACTAGTCATTGTGTTTTTGAGAGAATCAACAAAATAGTCAAATTCCTATCCAAACTAACTAAAAGACAAAGAGAGGATATCAAATGAACAAAATCATAAATAAAAAGAGGATGTAGCAACAGACACTGAAGAAATCTAAAGAATCATTAGGTCATACATTAAAAATCTGTACTTCAAAGAATTGGAAAATCTAAAAGAAATGGATAATTTATCCAATAGATACCAATTACCAAAGTTAAATCAAGATTAGATAAACAACTTAAATAGATGTGTAATCCCTAATGAAACAAAGCAGTCATTAAAAGTCCCCCAACCCACCCAAAATAATAGATCAAATTAAATAAATTAATTTTAAAAAGCAAAGCCCAGATTTCAAGGAAGAGTTAATCTAATTCTAATACCTATCAAATAATTTCATAAAATAGAAACAGAAAAACTAGTATCAAATTCATCTTATGAGATCACTGTAACCCCATATCCCAAATACACAGAGATTCAACAACAACCACAAAAAGTAAATTACAGACTAATTTACTTCATGAACATTGATGTAAAATACTCAGTAAAATACAAGCTGACACCAAGACCATATCAAAAAGATCATTTATCATTGTCAAATAGGATTCATGCCAGATATTCTGGGATGGGTCAACATATGGGAATCTGTCATATAAACAAACTGAAAGTGAAAAACTCCACATGATTATCTCATTAGGTGCTGAAAAAGCCCTTGACAAAAATCCAACACCTCTTTAGCATAAAATTTTTAGTAAGAATAGAGATAAAGGGGACATACCTAAATATAAAAATGACAGTTTACAGCAAGCTAATAGCCAACATCAAATTAAATGGAAAGAAACATTAAAGCAATTCTATTAAAATCAGAAGTAAGACAAGGCTGTCCACTTTCACCATATCTATTCCATATAGTACTTGAAGTTCTAGCTAGAGAAATAAGACAATGGGAGGAGATCAATGGCATATAAATTAGAAAGGAAGAAATCAAAGTATTGCTATTCATAGATTATGTGCTACTATACATAAGTGACACAAAAATTGTAGCAGGAAACATCTACAGTTGATCTACATATTCAGTAAAGTGACAATTTTAACTCAAAAATATCAGTAACACTCCTATATACAAATGAGAACAAGACTGAGAAAGAAATCAGGACAACAACAGCTTTCACAATATCCATAAATAATATAAATATCTTGGGGTAACTCTAACCAAGCGAGTGAAAGGCTTGTACAATAAAAACTTCAACTCTTGGAAGAAAGAAATTGAAGTAGATAGTGGAAAATGGGAAGGTCACCCATGCTCATGAATTGGCAGGTCAAATAGTAAAAATGGCCACACTGTGAAAGGCACTCTACAGATTCAGTGCAACCCCCACCAAAATATTAATACAATTTTTTCAGACTTTGAAAGAATAATACCCAGTTTCATAGGAGAAACAAAAAACTCAGGATAGCCAAAGCAATCTTCTACAATACAAGAACTTTTGGAGGTATCAGCAACTCTGATTTCAAGCTGTACTATAGATCTACAGTAATAAAATCAAATGAAATTGGCATAAAAACCAGACATTGATCAGTGGATTCAAGTCAAAAGCATGGATGTAAATCCACACTTATGTGGACGCCCAATTTTTGGCAAAGAAACCAGAAATATACAAAAAAAAAAAAAAAAAAAAAAAAAAAAGACAGCATCTTCAAAATATGATGCTGGTCTTACACACACTGGCCCATGAGATAACGTCTTGAACAGAAGACCAGTAGTAGAGGCACTAAGATCAACAATTAATAAATGGGATCTCATGAAACTGAAAATCTTCTGCAAGGCAAAGGACACCATTTAAAGGACAATGTGATAGACTGCAGAATGGAAAAAGTTTTGGCCAACTCCACATTTAACAGAGGGCTAATATCCAAAACATATTTAAAAAAAACTCAATAAACTAGTCCTCAACAAACCAAATAATCAATTAAAAATGGGGGTACAGATCTAAAAAGAAAATTCTCAATAATGAAATCTCAAATGCCTAAGAAACACTTAAAGAATTATGCAACATCCTTAGTAATCAGGGAAATGCTAATCAAAATTACTTTGAGCTTTTATCTTATACCTGTTAGAATGACCAAGATCAGTAACACAAGTGACAGCTCATGCCAGCTTGGATATGAAGCGAAGGGAACACTTCTCCATTGCTGGTGGGAGTGAAAACCTGTACAGTCACTATGGAAATCAATATGGCCGTTCCTCCAAAAACTTGGAATTGACCTACCTGAAGACCCAAGTACACCACTCTTGTGCATATAACCAAAGTACACACATAATTCGACCACAAATCCACTAGCTCAACTATGATCATAGAGGTTTTAGTCGTACTATCTAGAAACTGGAACCAACTTAGATATACCTCAATGGAAGAATGGATAAAGAAAATGTGGTGCATTTACACAACGTAGTATTACTCGGCTATTTTTTTAAAATGGCATTATGAAATTTTCACACCATGGATAAAACAAGAAAAAAATCATCCTGAGTGAGGTAACTCAGACCCAGAAAAACATGTTATGTACTCACCTATAAGTTGATACTGGCTGTTAAGTAAAGGACAATCATACTACAATCCACAGGCCCAGAGAGACTAAGCAACAAGGAGGGCTGTGCGGGGCACCCAGGCATCTTCCGGGGAAGAGAAGGTAGAATAGAATTTATGGGTGGATTGAGGGCAGGTAGGAATGGAACCAGGAGGGATCAGGTGTGGGGAACTGGAGGCAGGCAGTATGGAGAGATATGACTGGGATAACAGAGCAGTGTGGGGGTAATGTGGAAAGCTGAAGCAGTAGAAACTTCCAGGGTTCTATGATGATCTTAGTGAGGACTCCTGATACAAGATACAGAATCCGAATTGGCCATCTCCTATAACCAGAAATAGCTTTTCTTGGTGGGACTGGAATACCAACCTGGCCCCAAACCTTCAACCTACAATCTTGCTTGCTTGCAACTTGTGCTGGGGCAATGGAAGTACAGAACTTGAGGGAATAGCCAACCAATCACTGGCCTAATATGAGGCCCAGGCCATTACAGTAACACCATGCCAAACCCTGTCTGGGTGACCAGGAACTGGAGGGCCTGATAGCCCAGAGACCTAGGATAGAAAAAAGGAAACCAATAAAATAATTCTTAACCATATTCTGCTATACTTATAGATCAGCGCCTAGCCTAGCTGTCAGCAGAGAGGCTCCCCCAGGTAGACGATGGAAGCAGGTGCAGAGATGCATAGCCACACACTAAGAAGAGGGCGATCCGAAAGTGGCACTCTCCACTGGGTCCTCCTGCCCCCCCCCACCTTAGAGCTTTGGGAAGCCTGAGGAAGATAAAGAACGACTGTCAGAGCCAGAGGGGCTAAGGACACTAGGAGAACTCAGCTCACAGAATCAGATAAGGAGGGGTCATAGGGGCTCAAAGCAACTGAAGCGGCAATCCTGTCGTCTGCATGGGTCTGCACTGGGTCCTCTGCCTATGTGCTATAGCTGCTAGCTTGGTGCTTTTGTGGGCACCCTAACATTGGAAGTAAGAGTGTCTTTGACCCTTTTGCTTTCCTTTGGGACCCTATTTTGTTGTCTTGTTCAACTAGATAAGAAAGTCTGCCTACATTTATTGGCCCTGTGTTCAGTTGCTAAGCCGGGGAGGCCTGCTCCTTTCTAAAGGGAAATTGAGGAGTGGATCTTGGGGAGAGGGATGTGTGTGGGGGGGATCACTTAGAGTAATGGAGGGAGGGGAACTGTGGTCAGAATGTATTGTATGAGAGAAGAATAAATAAAAACTGTTGAATACCAGTAAGGATATAAGGAGAGCGAGAAGAATGAGACAAATACATGTGCTGTTTTACCCTGGGTTATTCTATGAATCAGCAGCGTCTCAGTCTCCTGCTGGCACCCTCTTCTTTACTCTGACTTTATGCAGTGAATTTACATTGAAAATAAACAAATGCAAATGTCTCTTCTCAATGCTACCTTACGTCATTAAGTTCCAGTGACATAGAAATCGTATTGTCCCTCTGGTACCAACCACTGCAGTCAACAGTCCATGAGATGAACCTACCATCATTACAAAGTATCACTTTTTTGAGATATATTTAAATTTTCTGAACTCTTACTTGGATCAAAGCATGATAAATAGCAGTTTTAAAACTGCCATTTCTTAATTTAATCCTCAGTGAGTAGCTGTTTTATTTTATTTTTGAGACAGGACTTTATTATATAGCCCAGGCTAGCTCTCAAGTAGTGACCCTTCTTTCCATGTCTCCCAAGAGGGCTGGGTTCCAGACTTATGCTGCCTTACCCACCCTTGTAGATGAACTCAAACACTGACACACAGAGTTAATGGGACACAGAGTTTTCCTATTGAGAGGAGGTGACTTTTACTCTTGTGGTACTGGAGTTTGGGGCAAGTACTAAAACAAGCCGCTGTCTTTCCCTCTAAGGTGAGGGTCTAGAAGCTTGGTGCTGTTGGCTTCCAGGCATGAGAGTTCTATGTTTAGCTTGTATTTTTGACTCATCACTACAATATATAAGAAATCATTTTAGAAAGGGGACCCATTTTAGTTTACAAAGAAATGGAGGGCTGAATCCCCAAACCTGTCCAGGCAGTAAAACATACTGACTGCTCATGCTGTGAGGGTCACTGGGATTTTGACAGGCATTTGGCTGTTGCTGCTGCACACTGACAGCTGGAGGCAGATGGGAGCCTTTTCAAGGGTGTTGGAGTTATGTCAGAAACAGCCACAGCTCCACTGCCTTCCTAATTAGAGTGCCCTTGAATGTTTAATTTAGAATATTGAATCTCTATGATGAACAGAGTTCTCAAAGTGTGTCTGCATTACCAGAAAAGGGCAAAAGGGTCAAAGAAAAGGTGGAAGTCTTTTGAATTTGGAAGTACTGGAGTGGGCTGTTGAGAAAACACTGTTGAGATACTTTACTGTTCTTTTTAAAGACCCACTGTGAGGAGCTGTGGCCATCACACAGCCTTCTGACTCTTAGTTCAGCTGTTTCCACCCTGTCTCGCATCTCTCCAGATGTCTGCTTTTGCTTGCTTTGCAAAATAAACAGATGATGTCTCCCCATGTTTTTTTGTCTTAATGGTCACCTTTTGTTGGACCATAGCCATGTTACAATCTGCAGGAATGAGCTTGCCTCTCTTCAGTCTTCCCACTGGATGGAAAGCGTGTTGATTCTCACCTCCTGAAATGTGGCTCTACCTCACATTTTGTGCAGTGTTTCACACTTGCCTTCCTGGGCAAGTGAAGCATGTTAAGCACGGTGGTCTTTCCCCTGGGCACTATGGTGACGTACGGGAATGAGGTGGGCTCACTTGAGGTCAAGAAAGTAGTTAGCAGAGAAAGAAAGTGGATCATGAGATGCAGCCTTTCTGGAAAAGGTAACAAATCCCATAGGAGCTGACTCGGGAATGTCCTCTTCCTCCATCCTCAACTGCTTTGCAAAGACCTCATGACTGTCAGGTACTAGAGGCCATAGTGAAGAGAGGTCCTTCTGCTAGTCTGTGGTAGGAATAGAGGGCTCCTACTGAGTGCAGTTGGGCCCCAGCTAGAAGGATTCTATTACAATTTGAAGATCTTAGATTTAAAATTAAAACAAAACAATAGAAACCAAAACCAAAACAACCAACCAAACAGAACTCATAGAAGATTAGTAATAAAGGAGGGAAAATGCAGCTCCTTGGTGTTTGATAATGAACTAGATATTCAATCTGATAGCCACTACGTCTTCGGATCAATTTGGAATAAGCATCATAAAAGTAAAAAAAAAAACAAAACAAACAAACAAAAAAAACCCCAAAACATATAAATGTTGTATTTTGGCTTCTGTGAAAAATAGCTATCTTAAAAAAAAAACACGTTCTCACACTGTAGCTCAGGCTAGCCTCACATATACAGCATTATGTCTCTTACCCCCTCAAGTGCTAAAATTACACATGTAAGTCACTATGTTCAACTGAAAAGAATACTTTTATTCACTCAGATTCTTTTGAAATCCCCACAAAGTACAAATAAAAATTCACCCTGAGTCCCAGCTATGTTGGGCAGAGAATATCTCATGGGGATGTCTGGCAGTGTCCTTTAGGTGCATGAAATTATGCAGGCAGTCGGAGTCTAAAGGAGGAATTTAGACTACAGACTAATATTAATAAATGTTCCAAAGGAATGGCAAGAGTCTTAGGCTCTGAAAACACACATATTCTTTATATTCTTATTTTTTAAGAACACCAGAAAAAGCACATAATGTACTTCATTTCTGTAGTTCCATTTCTGGCTCAGTACTGGATATGTGATTCCAGTTGTAACAAAGGTTTCAAAATAGTCACAGCAAATGTGATGCCCCAGAGAAATCAAATGTGAAATGAAAACTCGAATTGAAACCAAAACCTTGAAGAAGAGGGCTGTAATTTGAATGAGTTTAATGATGGTATAGGTTGGATAGTGAAATTAATTACATTTATACAAGTCTCTCATACAAAATCATTAAAACATCCACCACTGAGTGAGTTTCAAGATGAGTACAGGTTGGACATAGGAGAAACAAAGCTTTGGCTCAAAGTAATAAGAGATACCCATTTCAGGTTGTCCTCAGCTCCTGAGTTCTTGAGAAAAAATGGAGCTATATATGTATGTGTATGAGATAGAGTATAAATGTATATGTATACAGATATGGTGTATAGAGTAGTTTTGAGTAAAATAAAGAAATTTAACATCATTCACTGATGGCCACCAGGAACAGCAGAGATCCAGGGACCCAGCCCTGATGAGAATGCGCTGCGGGTAGCAGGGCGCTCATGGCCCCCCCAATGGTTTAGGGGAGCAAAAACTCTGTCTTAGGGACTCAGTTTCCACCCGGAAGACCCTTGCATGCAGACCAAATGCACGGGCCATTTGCTCCCAGGAACAGCTAGGATCCAAAGATGCAGGCCTAGTGAGACTGCACTGCGAGTAGCTGGGGAGTAGAGAGATCTGAGCCAAGCATGCAGAAAGCATGCCCCCCCCCAATTGATTGAGATGATCAGGAACTCTGCTGTTGGGACTCAGTTTCCACCCAGAAGCTCTTGCCTTCAGAAAAAAACACTACAGCCATTTGCCACCTAAAACAGCAGAGATCTAGGGACACAGGCCAGGTACACAGGAGACATGGGAACCAATCACTGACAAGAAGACCACTTATAATCACAGACAACAAGATGGAAAGAGGAAAGCAAAAGAACTTACACAATGGAAACCAAGACAACCTGGCAACATCAGAACCCAGCTCTCCCATCACAGCAAACAGCACAATGCCAAAGACTCCAGGAAAAGAAGACTGAGACCTGAAATCGTACCTCAAGGTGATGATGGAGATCTTAAGAAAGAGACAACAACCATAAAGAAATAAAGGCTTTTAAAGAGGTAAAAAGAATACACAAAAAGAAATCAAAGAACTAGAGGAAAGCAGAACTAAAGAGATAAAGGAATTGAAGAAGGAATTTAAAATGGAAATGGAAACAATAAAGAAAACACTAAAAGAGAGAACCCTGGAGGTAGAAAACATAACAAAGAAATCAGGAGTAACAGATGCAAGCATCTCCAACAGACTACAAGATATGGAAGAGAGAATCTCAGGGACTGAATACAACATGAGAAACATAGAAAAAAGAGTCAGAGAAGATGCAAAAACCAAACATCTCCTAATCCAAAAATGTCCAGGAGATCCAGGACAAAATGAGAAGACCAAACCTAAGGATAATAGGAATAGAAGAGGGCAAAGAATATCAATAAGAGGCACAGTAAATATCTTCAACAAAATCATTGAAGAAAACTTCCCTACCCTTAAGAATGAGATGACCATGAGCATAAAAGAAGCCTACAGAACTCTAAATAGAGTGAACCAGAAAAGAAATTCCTCCCTACACATAATAGTCAAAAGGCCAAGTGCCCAAAGCAAAGAAAGAATACTAAAAGCAGTAAGGGAAAAAGGTCATGTAACATATAAAGGCAGACCAATCAGAATTGAACCCAACTTCTCAACAGAGACTTTGAAAGCTAGAAGATCCTGGACAGACATCATGCAGACTCTAAGAGAACACAAGTGTTAGCTTAAGCTGCTATACCCAGCAAAACTCTCAATTACCATAGATGGAGAGACCAAGATATTCCAGGAAAAAACTAAGTTTACACAATATCTGACCACAAACCCAGCACTACAATGAATTATAGGTGGAAAACCCAATACAAGGAAGAAAACTACATCCTAGTAAGAACAAGAAAACTCCTAAGCAAGTAAAGCAAAAGAAGAAAGACACACAGGCACAAATCTACCTCTAAAAGCAAAAATAGCAGGAAACAGCAACCACTATTTCTTGATATCTGTTAACATAAATGGACTCGATCCCCAATAAGAAGATATAGGCTACCAAACTGGATACATAAACAAAACCCAGCATTTTGCTGAATAGAGGAAATTCATCTCAGAGACAAAGACAGACACTATCTCAGAGTGAAATGTTGGGAAAAAACCTTCCAAGCAAACGGCCCCAAGAAACAAGCTGTAGTAACCATTTTAATATTGAATAAAGTAGATTTTCAACCAAAACTTATCAAAAATGATAAGGAGGGACACTTTTTACTCATTACAGGGAAAATTTGTCAGGAGAAACTCTCAATCTTTAACCTATAGTCTCCAAATAAAAGAACACCCATATTCATAAAAGAAACTCGACTAAAGCTAAAAAAAATATGTTGTACCCCACACAATAATAGTGGGAGACCTCAACACCCCACACTCATCAATGGACAGATAATGGAAACAGAAACTGAACAAGGATGCAGTGAAATTAGCAGAGGTTATGAACTAAGTGGAATTAATAGACATCGAGAACATTTCATCCTAAACAAAAAAAAAAAAAAAAAAAAAAAAAAATACACCTTCTTCTCAGCACTTCATAGCACCTTCTCCAAAACTGACCATATAATCGGTCACAAAACAATCCACAGTATATATAAGAAGATTGAAATACTCCCATGCATCCTGTCAGATCACCATGGTCTAAGTCTGGTCTTTAATAACAACAAAGACAACAAAAAGCCTATATACACATGGAAACTAAACAATGTTCTATTATACGATAGCATGGTCAAAGAAGAAATACAGAAAGAAATTAAGGATTTTCTAGAATTTAATGAAAATATAAACACAACATACCCAAACTATGGGATGCAATGAAAGTAGCACTGAAAGGAAAACTCATAGCTCTGAGTGCTTCCAAAAAGAAATTGGAGAGACCATACAGTAGCAACTTGACAGTACCATTGAAAGCTCTCGAACAAAGGGAAGAAGATACACTCAAGAGGAGTAAATGGCAAGAAATAATCAAACTCAGAGCAGAAATTGACCTAATAGAAACAAAAAGAACCATTGAAAGAACTGACAAAACCAAGAGCTGGTTCTTAGAGAAAATTAACAAGACTGATAAACACTTAGCTAGACTAACTAGAGGGCAAAGAGATAGTATCCAAGTTGACAAAATCAGAAAGGAAAGTGGAGACAACAACTGAAACTGAGGAAATACAAGAAATCATCATATCCTACTACAAAAGCCTATACTCAACAAAGCTGGAAAATGTGGAGGAAATGGATGAAGTCCTAGACATATACCAGATACTAATGTTAAACCAGGATCAGGTAAACCATATAAATAATCCCATAACAATTAAAGAAATAGAAGGTCATCAAACACCTTCCAACCAAGAAAACCCCAGGTTCAGATGGGTTCAGTGCAGAATTCTATCAGACATTTATTGACGACCTAATACCAATACTCTCCAAACGATTCCACAAGATAGAATCAGATGGAACACTACCTAACTCATTTTTTGAGGCTACAATAACCCTCGTTCCTACACCACACAAAGACCCTACAAGAAAAGAGAACTTCAGACCAATATCACTTATGAACATTGATGCAAAAATACTCAACAAAAGCCTTGCAAACCGAATCCAAGAACACATTACAATGATCATTCACCATGATCAAGTAGGCTTTATCCCTGGGATGCAGGGATGGTTTAATATATGGAAATCCATCAATGTAATCCACCATATAAACAAACTCAAAGAAAAAAAAAAAAAAAACATGGTCATCTCACTAGACGCTGATAAAGCATTTGACAAAATTCAACACCCCTTCATGTTAAAATTCTTAGAAACAACAGGAATCCAAGGCCCATACCTAAACATAATAAAAGCAATATACAGTAAACCAATAGCCAACATCAAACTTAATGGTGAGGAACTTGAAGCAATCCCACTAAAATCAGGGACTAGACAAGGCTATCCACTCTCCCCCTACCTATTCAACATAGTACTGGAAGGCCTGGCTGGAGAAATTAGACAGCAAAAGGAAATAAAAGGGATACAAATTGGAAAGGAAGAAGTAAAAACATCACTGTTTGTAGATGACTTGATAGTGTACATTAGTGACCCCAAAAATTCCACCAACAAACTTCTACAGCTGATAAACAACTTAAGCAAAGTGGCTGAATATAAAATTAACTGAAACAAATTAGTAGCTTTCCTCTACTCAAAGGACAAACATGCAGACAAAGAAATTAGGGAAAAAATACCTTTCATAACAGTCACAAACAATATGAAATACTTTTGTGAGGCTCTAACTAAGCAAGTGAAAGACCTGTATGACAAGAACTTCAAATCTCTGAAGAAGAAAATCCAGGTCGATCTCAGAAAATGGAAAGATCTCCAATGCTCATGGACTTGAAGGATCAACACTGTAAAAATGGCCATCTTACCGAAAACAATCTATAGATTCAATACAATCCCCATCAAAATTCCAACCCAATTCTTCAAAGAGTTGGAAAGAGCAATGTGCAATTTCATCTGGAATAACAAAAGACCTAGAATAGCACAATCCATCATCAACAACAAGAAAACATCTGCGGGAATCACCATCCCTGACCTCAAGCTATATTACAAGGCAATTGTGCTAAAAACTGCATGGTACTGGTACAGAAATAGGCACATTGATCAATGGAATAGAATCTAGAAATGAGCCCTCACATATATGGTCACTTGATTTTTAACAAAGGAGCTGTAAACATTCAATGGAAAAAGAACAGCCTCTTCAACAAATGGTGTTTGTCTAACTGGCACTCAGCATGCAGAAGAATGAAAATAGACCCTTTCTTATCTCCTTGTACAAAGCTCAAGTGCAAGTTGATCAAAGATCTCCACATTAAATCAGGTACACTAAAACTATTAGAAGAGGAAGTAGGGAAAACCTTAGAACACATAGGCACAGGAGAAAATTTCCTGAACAAAACACCAATGGCTTATGCTCTAAGGTCAAAGATTGATAAATGGGACTTAATGAGATTGCAAAGTTTCTGTAAGGCTTAGGATACCGTCAAAAAAACAAAATGGCAGCCAACAGAGTGGGAAAAGTTCTTTACCAACCCCATATCTGATAGAGGCCTAATATCCAAAGTTTGCAAAGAACTCAACAAGTTAGACACCAAAGAATCAAACAATCCTATTTAAAAAATGTGGTACAAAGATAAACAAAAATTTCTCAATTGAGGAATATTGAATAGCTGAGAAACATCTAAGGAAGTGCTCGACATCCTTAGTTATCAGGGACATGCAAATCAAAACAACCCTGAGATTCCACCTCACACCAACCAGAATGGCTAAGATCAAAAATTCAGATGTCAGCAGTTTCTGGTGAGGATGTGGAGAAAGAGGAACACTACTTCACTGTTGGTGGGGTTTTAAACTGGTACAGCCACTCTGGAAATCAGTCTGACAGTTCTTCAGAAAATTGGACATAGCCCTACCTGAAGACCTAGTCATTCCACTTCTGGGCATATACCCCAGAGATGCTCCAACATACAACAAAGACACATACACCACAATGTTCACAGCATTCCTATTTATAATAGCCAGAAGCTGGATAGAACCCAGATGTCCTTCAGTAGATGAATTGATACAAAAATTGTGGTACATTTACACAATGGAGTACTACTCAGCTATCAGAAACCATGACTTCATGAAATTCTTACAAAAATGGATGCATCTGGAGAATATCATCCTGAGTGAGATAACTCAGTCACAAAAGAACAGACATAATATGCAGTCACTGAGAATTGGATACTAACCCTTGAAAGCTCCGGACACCCCAGAAACAACTCACAGACTGTGTGAAGTTCAAGAAAAACATAGCCCCCCCCAAAAGAAAACTAAAATCATTATGCTTAATCTTTACACACCAAGAAAACTTTTACTATTTCCAGGTTGCATTTAGTTTTACATGTATTTTTTTCTCATTGTAACTGGTAAAATTATAATGCACACTATCAAACCTTTGTAAATATCAAGTACTGACAAACATGTATTCATATACTTTTATGAAAAAATGCTTTTAAAATCTGTAATTTATCTCTTTTTAAAATAAAGTTATTCAATTAAAAAAAAACGACATCCATTGATATAATTTGTAATTGGTTTCTGAAGATTCAAGTCTGTAGAGTAAATACAGCGGAATGAGTGCCTATGGGACAGGTGGAGAGAAAGTAAATGTCAGTTGTCGTGGGAAAAACAGGGAAACAAACAAGGAGGATTTTTCATGGTGACAGGAAAGTTGAATCTGAAAGGTGTTGTACTTCATCCTGTAAACTTTACCAGATTATAGAAATCTGGAGCTACAAACATTTGACATTTACAAAAGGGAAAGAATTAAAAATGGGGCAAAGAGCTATCCAGAGACTGGCCTGCCTAGGGATCCATCCCATCTGCAGACACCAAACCCAGACACGATTGCTGCTGCCAAGAAGTGCTTGCTGACAGGAGCCTGGTCTAGCTGTCTCTTGAGATGCTCTGCCAGATGCCTTCCATGCAGTGTTCAAAAGAGCAGGGAAAACCGAAGAAGCAAAGGAGTCTAATGGTTGGCATACTGGGATGTTAAAAATGAGAGGGTGCTTAGAACCCCAAGCTATCCCACCAGACAACAGTTTGTCATCAGCTCAAACTTGATTTTCAAGCTCTCCTAGGGAATTCTTTTTGAAATGAGAGTCATTTGGCTCAAAACATTAGACGTGCCTCCTTGACATGATGTATGGGTTCAGGAACAGCACAAGCAGGAGATGAGGAAGCATCTCCAGGACCTGTAAAGTTTTACTTCCCACCATTTTGTATGCCCGTCGTTGGCCTGGTGCCCCTTTAGACAGCACCTCGAGATGTGCAGGGGTGACATGGTATCAGCGTTGGCCCTCTGCTCGACACAGGATATGGCACAGGGTCATAAATCAGTTCTTAAGGGACATGGCATTACTCCAGTAATTTTTTCTGACAAAAGCTGGATTAGACATTTCCAGGTGATTTGGTGCTCAGTGTGGTTCACTAGACACACCAGTGTCCACAGGCCAGTGTGCAAGGAAGACATGGTCAAGGCAGCTCCATGAGACTGCGGGTCAGTCTTCTGCCACTTGATACTGTCAACGGCCTACAGTGTCTTAGTGGGCAAGTGCATTCCAAAATTAAACAGTTTAATTCTTTTTAATGGGGACATCAAAGTGCTATTACTAAAAACACTTCTATCAGAGGTTTCACTGCTCTTTTAAGTGGTCAAATTTGTGATTTCTGCTATTTTACTGAAGTTCTATATAATTCATCACATAGTATATGGCACTCCATTTCTTAGAATTTTTAGATGCCAGGCAACCTATGGCAATGATGTAAACATCACATTGATTTATATTAAATGACATAGCTTGGCCACCTTAAACACTGATTAGTTCCCACTGAGTTTCCTTTAAATTTTGTTTCTTTTAAGCTAGTGCTTCTGCGATCTTTTTCTTCCTAACTTACTCAGACATAAGAGCATTGCAATTAGTTTGAAGCTGAGTTCTTTTTTTCTTTTATGACTTATTTTGAAGTTCTAGCCACAATAGATATGGTTGAACAAAGATAATACCTTAGACATTTTCCCCAGCTCCTTTTCTTTGTTTATACAGTTTTATACCTTCAGGGTACTCTATTTCATAGAAACAACTGAGATGTTTTCCAAAGTTTGATTAGCCAACATATGGTTTTAAGGGGAATAAACACCGAACAATACTGGAAACTATAAAGTCCTTATTAGGAGTCCTGTTGGAAAGTTAGCAAAGGGAAAAAGTTTAGTATCTGAGGCTTCGCTTTCATGTGAATGCAAACTCAATTCTCACAGAGCTTCTCCCAAACCCTTTGATCATTTGCTTTTGTTATTGTTTTCATGGGTAAGCTTATAAACCCAGCACTCAAACACGTTGTGGATGGAACTTTATGCAAGGAACATTAATAGTTATGAGCCCAATTTACTGCCAAATAAAGCGTCACAGGACTTTTCCAAAGGTAAAGAATGTCTCTGAAAACAAGGTTTGAAATTTATGACCTTTTTTATTTGTGACGAGAGGAATACTTTCAGGGTTCTTAATTCAAAGGTCATTTTTGTTCCTTCTCTAATACTAAATGCTAAGAAATATCCATCATTCTCTCTCCTTATGACTTTCTGCCAAAGGTGAGTGCTATAAAGATGATGAGGACATTGCAGGGGCCCGAGGTGGCAGAGCTGGCAGGCTTGAGGGTATTGCACAGCAGGGTTCAGCTCACAATTCTTAATGTCTTTGGCAGAAGGACATGGTTGTCCCTATAGGATCTAGTAGCTAAGGATAGGTAACTGGATGTATTTTCCCTTATTCAGAATACAAATTAGGGGATCCATTGTGCCGATTAATAGCAGTTCCCTCCCTCACTGAGCACACCACTCTAGAGCAAACCACACACTTCTCTGAAACTTTGAGCAAGGTGTTTGGCAAATCTCACACATATCTACTCACGACCTAGAGAAAACTGTGTGGTCTGGTGGAATGACTCAGTGTGTAAAGGCTCTTGTCAATCTTGAAGACGGGAGTTCTAGTCCTCGGTTCCATGTGGGCAAAAGAGAGAACCCGCCTCCATCTTCCTCTGCACTTACACTGTGACTTGTTCATCTCTACCACGTGGGTACACACAAAGCAAGATAAACAAATGTAGAGAAAACTCAAAGTAACTAGGTGAGACCCCACCATCCCTTAGATTTCTCAGGAGTCTCTCTCAGCATTTTATCCATGAGTGGATAATTTGGAAACCAGTGTCTTAGAAATTTTGTATGCACAAAATATGCTTTTCTTTTGATCTGTTAAGCATAAATACAGATGGTGCTCTAATGACTGTGTGCCTTGTTGACAATGGAATGATATTGTCATTCAACAGTGGGTGAGAAAGGCACTGACTAGCCCTCCCAAGCAAAAGTTTCCTCAAGAACACCAGGAGACTGTGATCTGGGAGGTGTATGCCAGTGAACTCTAAAATACCCAGGGGGATGAGTTTTGAAAGCAAGACTAATGAAATTTACATTAGGACTTTGAAACCATTGCTTAGGGGACAATTATTAAGTAGATGAGACCGGTTCAGTAGTGGAATAGGCAGGACTGAATGGCCTTCCTACAAGTAGTTTTTAGCCAATTGGGGTGAAGTTTACACTTGATTATAATAAATAAGAGCATTCCCTTACTGGCCTCCTGGCTTTGTTTTACTGAGCTTTGATTTAAAAGACTCTGTCTTATAATCACTTTTTCTGTGATGACTGACCACTCCCAAAAGCATCTTGAGGAGAAAAGGGTTTATTTTCCTCAGTTTCATTTAGGACTTCATTATCAAAGGCAGTTAGGGAAGGAACTAGTGCAGAGGCCATGAAGTGGCTGCTGCTCACTGGCTTGCTGCTATGGCTTGCTCAGACTGCTTCTTATAGAACACTGGACGACCTAGAGGTGGCAATGCTCACAATGGGCTGGGCCCTCCCCATCACAGTCTAATAGAAAAAGAGCCTTACAGGTTTGCCTTCAGCCCAGTCTCATGGAGGCCCTTTCTTAAGTAAGTTTTTCCTACTGACTATCGCCTGTGTCAGGACAAATAAATATAGATTTCCAATGCAAGAATACACTGACTACGTTTAGTCATTATTTCCTCCAGTATACTTCGCTCGAGAGTTCATTTAGATTTCAATCTTAGGATGATTTATCTATTCTTATTGTAGCTAATAAAATTCTTCTCGTTGAGTCGGCTGTAAATTGAGTGTCCTTGGGTCCATGGCAGTTCTAATTTATCTCTGCAGATTAGGTTGAGGCTGATGTTATTGTCTTGAAAATTCTTAACCTAAAATAAGTACTTAGAAGACAACTTTGTTCTCTTCTTGTTGTAATTAATTAATTAATTTTTGAGATATAATCTTCCAGTCCTGAGATTATTCTCACATGTGCATTTTTACCAACGACACATTATAAATCAAGCTCTAAATGACTCTGGTTGCTCTATACACCAAGTCTGCATGAATCTATCTGTTCACTATGTCCCTTGTACACCGTTATGTTTGTGTGTGTCTGCAAGGTATTCACAATTAATGGCCTGACTTCCTTAAATTCCTTAGTTTTAAAGTTTTACTTTTTATTTTAAAATAGGATTCACACACACACAAACACACACAAACACGTGTACACACACTTTTATCTATCTATACGTATGTACATACATAAGAATGAAGGTGCCTGTGGATTTCAGAAGAGGGCATTGGACCATCTTGGTGATTATGGGCTTCTTCATGTGTGTTCTAAAAAATGAACTCAGGTCCTCTACAGTATGAACTCTTAAATCACCAAACCATCTTTCTCAGAATGTGCATATAGTTTCTTTATCCAGTGCAACATTTCCCCAGTATGTACAAGTCCAATTAAGTTGTAATTATTTAGGGACAATTTACCTCTCACTCTACAAGCAAGAGACACTTCTTTGTTTTCCTCAGCTACTAGAATCAAATATCTAAGTCATAGTTCAAATATGTCTAAGAATACAGAAGTTCCTTCATTTGGGGAATGAAATAACCGTCTTAGAATACACTAGTCTGGCAGCTGGTCTCTGTGACACGTTGCCTCTTCTCAAGTAGCCACACACAAAAGTTTTCTACCTCCCACAGCAGATACTGATGGCCAAAAATAGGTACAGGGATGGGTGGAGTGAGAACAAATTGAACAGAAGAGTTGAATTTTTAGTTTTAAACATTATCTGTATCATTGGAAGAGTCAGAAGAGAAGAGCAGGTAGAGGCAAGAAGGATGGGAGAATCATTGCCGTAATTGCCCTTGTACGTGTTATTGAGATGAAACATGCATTTCCTTCATCTCTCTTCTGTTTGTCCTTTTTTAGGTTGTAAGCCTACTCAAGGACTTTCTCAACATGAACTATGTTTAACACTACTAGGCAATAGGTCCCCATGTTCCTTTCCCATGGAGGTTTGACACAGTATCTTTCCATAATGAGGATCACTCCTTTCTGAACTTCCACTCACTTATTTAAGAAAAACACCAAAATAAAAAAAAAAACCTAAATGTTCCACAGATAAACTGTATTATAGTTTCTTAAGGTCATGAATGATTTTTTTCAATAAAGATCATATTTAATGTGAAAAGTAAAATATATTTCTGTCCAAGTAATATTTTAGATAACACTTTAAACAAATGATAAATAACTCTACCATCAATTAACAAATGACTTAGAAGATAATGTAATGGTAGAACAACAACATGACTGTGTGTGTGTGTGTGTGTGTGTGTGTGTGTGTGTGTGTGTGTGTGTGTGTGTGTGTAGCTGGGATAACAATTTGCTATGAATTATTGATAACCTTTAACATGTAATTTGAAGAGACTTTCTATTGTGACTCTGAATTTTATTTATTTTCTTAAAAACTTTATTTTAAAAAAACAAAGATTTTTTTCTTCTTTTTTTCTTTTCTTTTTTTTTTTTTTCTTAAACTTCACATAGTCTGTGAGTTGCTTTCGGGTGTTTAGAGATTTCTGGGGTTAGTATCCAATTATCAGTGACTGCATATTATGTCTGTTTCTTTGTAACTGAGTTATCTCGCTCAGGATGATATTCTCTAGATGCAACCATTTTCTTAAGAATTTCATAAGGTCATTTTTTCTGATAGCTGAGTAGTACTGAATTGTGTAAATGTACCACAATTTTGAATCCATTCATCTACTGAAGGACATCTGAGTTCATTCCAGCTTCTGGCTATTATAAATAGAGCCGCTATGAACATTGTGGTGCATGTGTTTTTGCTGTATGTTGGAGCGTCTCTGGGGTAAATGCCCGGAAATGGAATAACTGGCTCTTCAGATAGTACTATGTTCAATTTTCTGAGGAATCACCAGACTGATTTCCAGAATGGTTGTACCAGTTTACAACCCCACCAACAGTGGAGAAGTGTTCCTCTTTCTCCACATACTCGCCAGCATCTGCTGCCATCTGAATTGTTGATCTTAGCCATTCTGGTTGGTGTGAGGTGGAATCTCAGGGTTGTTTTGATTTGCATGTCCCTGATGGCTAATGATGTTGACCACTTCCTTAGACGCTTCTCAGCCATTTCATATTCCTCAATTGAGAACTTTTTGTTTAGCTCTGTACCCTATTTTTAATAGGGTTGTTTGATTCTTGGTGTCTAACTTCTTGAGTTTATTGTATACCTTGAATATTAGGCCTCAATCAGATGTGGGGTTGGTAAAGATCTTTTCCCAGTCTGTTGGCTGCCATTTTGTTTTCTTGACAGTGTCCTTAGCCTTACAGAAACTTTGCAATCTCATTAAGTCCCATTTGTCAACCTTTTACCGTAGAGCATGAGCCACTGGTGTTCTGTTCAGGAAATTTTCTCCTGTGCCTATGTGTTCTAAGGTTTTCCCTACTTTCTCATCTAATAGTTTCAGTGTACCTGGTTTAAAGTGGAGAGCTTTGATCCACTTGCACTTGAGCTTTGTACAAGGAGATAAGAAAGGGTCTATTTTCATTCTTCTGCATGCTGAGTGCCAGTTAGACAAACACCATTTGTTGAAGAGGCTGTTCTTTTTCCATTGAATGTTTACAGCTCCTTTGTTAAAAATCAAGTGACCATATATGTGAGGACTCATTTCTGGATCTTCTACTCTATTCCATTGATCAATGTGCCTATTTCTGTACCAGTACCATGAAATTTTTAGCACAATTGCCTTGTAATATAGCTTGAGGTCAGAAATAGTGATTCCCGCAGATGTTTTCTTGCTGTTGAGGATGGATTTCGCTATTCTAGTTCTTTTGTTATTCCAGATGAAATTACACATTGCTCTTTCAAACTCAATCAAGAATTGGGTTGGAATTTTGATGGGGATTTTATTGAATCTGTAGATTGCTTTTGGTAAAATGGCCATTTTTAAAATGTTGATCCTTCTAATCCATGAGCATTGGAGATCTTTCCATTTTCTGAGATCTTCCTCGATTTCCTTATTTAGAGATATGAAGTTCTTGTCATACAGGTCCTTGACTTGCTTAATTAGAGTCACACCAAAGTATTTTATATGTTTTGTGACTATTGTGAAGGATATCTTTTCTCTAATTTCTTTCTCCACATGTTTGTCCTTTGAGTAGAGGAAGGCTACTGATTTGTGTGAGTTAATTTTATATCCAGCCACTTTGCTGAAGTTGTTTATTAGCTGTAGGAGTTCTCTGGTAGAAGTTGTGGGGTCGCTTAAGTACACTATCATGTCAACTGCAAATAGTGACATTTTTACTTCTTTCTTTCCAATTTGTATACCTTTGATTTCCTTTTGTGGCTAATTGCTCCAGCCAGGACTTTCAGTACTATGTTGAACAGGTAGGGGAAGAGTGGGCAGCCTTGTCAATTCCCTGATTTTAGTGGGATTGCTTCAAGTTTCCCACCGTTAAGTTTGATGTTGGCTGTTTGTTTGCAGTATATTGCTTTTATGAGCCTTGGATTCCTGTTCTTTTCAAGAATTTTAACATGAAAGGGTGTTGAATTTTGTCAAATGCTTTCTCAGCATCTAGTGAGATGACCATGTGTTTTGTTTTTTTTTTTTGAGTTTGTTTATATGTTGTATCTCATCGACGGATTTCCGTATATTAAATTATCCCTGCATCCCAGGAATGAAGCCTACTTGATTATGGTGAATGATCGTTTTGATGTGTTCTTGGATTCGGTTTGCAAAGATTTTGTTGAGTATTTTTGCATCAATGTTCATAAGTGAGATTGGTCTGATGTTCTCTTTCCTTGTAGGGTCTTTGTGTGGTTTAGGAACGAGGGTTATTGTAGCCTCAAAAAATGAGTTAAGTAATGTTACATCTGATTCTATTTTGTGGAATAGTTTGGAGAGTATTGGTATTATGTTGTCAATAAAAGTCTGATAGAATTCTGCACTGAACCCATTGGACCTGGGCTTTTTTTCGTTGGAAACCTCTTGATGACTGGTTCTATTACTTTAGGTGTTATGGGATTATTTAGATGGTTTACCTGATCCTGGTTTAACTTTAGTATCTTGTATTCGTTAGGAATTCATCCATTTCCTCCAGATTTTCCAAATTTGTTGAGTATAGGCTTTTGTAGTAGGATCTGATGATTTCTTGAATTTCCTCAGTTTCAGTTATTTCTCCACTTTCCTTTCTTATTTTGTTAATTTGGTTACTCTCTCTTTGTTCTCTAGTTAGTTTGGCTAAGTGTTTATCAATCTTGTTGATTTTTTCAAAGAACCAGCTCTTGGTTTTGATGATTCTTTCAGTGGTTCTATTTGTTTCTATTTGGTCTATTTCTGCCCTAAGTTTGATTATTTCTTGCCGTCTACTTCTTTTGGGTGTATCTGCTTCCTTTTGTTCAGAGCTTTCAGCTGTGCTGTCAAGTTGCTGGTGTATGCTCTCTCCAATTTCTTTTTGGAAGCACTCAGAGCTATGAGTTTTCCTCTCAGTACTGCTTTCATTGCATCCCATAGGTTTGGGTATGTTGTGTTTTTGTTTTCATTGAATTCTAGAAAATCCTTAATTTCTTTCTTTATTTCTTCCTTGACCCAGCTCTCCTTTAATAGATCATATTTAGTTTCCATGAGTATATGGGCTTTTTGTTTTCTTCGTTGTTATTAAAGACCAGCTTTAGACCATGGTAATCTAATAGGATGCATGGAAGTATTTCAATCTTCTTAGATCTATTTAGGCTCGTTTTGTGACTAATTATGTGGTCAGTTTTCGAGAAGGTGCTGTGAGGTGCTGAGAAGAAGGTGTATTTTTTTTTTTTTTTAGGATGATATGTTCTGTAGATATCTATTAATTCCAGTTGGTTCAAAACCTCTGCTAGTTTTACACTGTCCTTGTTCAGTTTCTGTTTCCATGATCTGTCCATTGGTGAGAGTAGGGTATTGAGGTCTTTCACTATTATTGTGTGGGGTACAATGTATTCTTTGAGCTTTAGTAGGGTTTCTTTTATGAATATGGGTGCTTTTGTATTTGGAGCATATATGTTAACGATTGAGAGTTCCTCCTGACAAATTTCGTATATAATGAGTAAAAGGTGTCCTTCCTTATCTTTTTTGATAACTTTTGGTTGAAAATCTACTTTATTCGATATTACAATGGCCACTCCAGCTTGCTTCTTGGGGCTATTTGCTTGGAAGTTTTTTTTCTAACCTTTTACTCTGAGATAGTGCCTGTCTTTGTCTCTGAGATGAGTTTCCTCTATGCAGCAAAATGATGTGTTTTTTTGTTTTTGTTTTTGTTTTTTAATGTATCCAGTCTGATACCCTATATCTGTTTATTGTGGAATTTAGTCCATTTATGTTAACAGATATCAAAGAATAGTGGTTGCTGTTTCTTGCTAGATTTGCTTTTGGAGGTTGAATTGTACCTGTATGTCTTTCTCTTTTAGTTTTCTTACTTAGGAGTTTTCTTGTTTTTATTAGGATGTAGTTCCCCCTGTTGTGTTGTGTTTTCTACCTATTATTCATTGTAGTGCTGTGTTTGTGGTCAGATATTGTGTAAATATAATTTTGTCTTGGAATATCTTAGTCTCTCCATCTATGGTGATTGAGAGTTTTGCTGGGTATAGCATTTCGGGCTGGCACCTGTGCTCTCTTATCGTCTGCATGCTGTCTGTCCAGGCTCTTCTAGCTTTCATAGTCTCTGTTGAGACGTTGGGTGTGATTCTGATTGGTCTGCCTTTATATGTTACATGGCCTTTTTTCCTTACTGCTTGTAATTTTTTTTTTTTTTTTGGGGGGGGGGCACTTGGGTTTTGACTATTATGTTTCAGGAGGAGTTTCTTTTCTGGTCCAACCTATTTGGAGTTCTGTAGGCTTCTTTTATGCTCGTGGTTATCTCATTCTTAAGGGTAGGGAAGTTTTCTTCTATGATTTTGTTGAAGATATTTACTGTGCCTCTTAGTTGATGTTCTTTACCCTCTTCTATTCCTATTATCCTTAGGTTTGGTCTTCTCATTGTGTTCTGCATCTCCTGGACATTTTGGGTTAGGAGCTTTTTGATTTTTGCATCTTCTCTGACTGTTTTGTCTCTGTTTTCCATGCTGTCTTCAGCCCCCGAGACTCTCTCTTTCATCACTTGTAGTCTGTTGGAAATGCTTGCATCTGTGACTCCTGATTTCTTTTTTAGGTTTGTTACCTCTAGGGTTTTCTCTTTTAGTGTTTCCTTTATTGTGTCCATTTCCATTTTAAATTTCTTCTTCCATTCCTTCATCTCTTTGTTTCTTTTTTCCTCTAGTTCTTTGAGTATTTTTCTTGTTTCCTCTTTAAAAGCTTTAATTCTTTATGCTTTTCCTCCTGTTCTTGTTCAAGTATCTCTATCATCATCTTGAGGTATGATTTTAGGTCTGAGTCTTCTTTTTCTGGAGTGTTTGGCATTCTACTGTCTGTTGTGATGGGAGAGCTGGGTTCTGGTGTTGCCAGGTTGTCTTGGTTTTCCTGGGCTACGTTGTTTTGCTTTCCTCTTACCATCTTGTTGTTTGTGACTATACATGGTCTTGTTGTCAGTGATTGGTTCTTGCCTCCCCTTGTACCTGGCTTGTGTCCCTGGTTCTTCTGCTCCCCGGCTACTAGGAAAGCCTTCTCACCAGGCCTGTTTCCCTGGACCTCTGGTTGGGAATAGCCCCATGCTGGGTTACTGGTTCCCTGAACCAACGGGGGGGGGGGGGGGGGGGGGGGGCGGCGGCGCACTTTCCACGTGCTCAGCAGAGATCTCTATGCAGAGATCTCTGTGCACCCCAGCTAGTCGGAACGCCTTCTCACCAGGCCTGTGTCTCTGGATCTCCTCTGTTCCTGGTGGCGGATGCATGAATAATTTTTAAGAGTATAGTTTGGAGTAGGGCAGTGAGTATATTATAAAGTCTTTTCTTGTATATATAATCTGGGGGAAATGCACATGCCCTGTCCTTTCTATGATGTGTGATACTCTCTACATGTGGGACAATGTTTGGCAGCAGTGTTCTTATTTTAGTTTGTACCTTCAGCACAAACCAGCTCTTGACTTATTGGCCGTATTCGGTTCAAGATAGTGTACATTATTCTTATAAAAATGGGGTACATGTCATTTAGACATACCCATCCAGGGAAACATCTTGAACTTTGGCACCTGGAAGCTGGGTCTACGTCTGCTAGAAGTCGGGCTTCAAAAACATCTGAGTGAAGTTTGATTTGCATAAGAATTCCATACTCTATTTGCAGAAAAGAAAGCAATGCTTCTTAAATATTCCAAGCATTCCCCTAGGTTCCCCGAAGCTCTGTGCCTGGCTCAGGCATTGAGACTGTTAAAGAATGGCCCTGTAGCTCACTTGCTAACAGACAGTTAAGAGTTGCTGGGATTCTTTGCATTCTTGCCCTGTTTCCTTCCCACATTCTACAGTGCACAGTAGAGGGAGCCTTCCACCTTAGTCATCAGAACCAAGAACCGCCTACTGAGAAACAGCTAGTCCCTCATTGCTCCTTAGTAATAGTAGCAAAATAAATTGTTAGTTTGTTCAACTTAGGGAGTTGGAAGTTCTTAATTCTTTTCTGAAGTAATTCAGCCTAACTTGATAGCAAAGTGCAAAATTTTGAAGATTGACTCTCCTATGTGTAAGCTGAAAGCCCAAGACAAGTATAATTTATGTCTCTGTTAATCTCTGGTTTCCTTCAGTTTAGTCCACCAGAAGATCTAGCTACAAAAGATTTGCTAAATAAATTAAATTTTCTTTGGCTAAAGTGGAATTTTTGCTTTACATATTAGTTTTGCTTGTCAATGTGAGCTTATTACTTTGAAACCAAATCAACTATTAGAAATGTGAGAAAGTAAATATTTGAAGAGACTGAAGAGAAATGAAACAGATAATTAAATTTTGACTGCAATATAAAAATATTGTGAGTCCTCTCTTGTCTATTAAAGTGTCCAATTTGTTTTTTTTTTTTTTTTTTGTTTTAATTTTTTAAAAAAGAAAAAACTCTGGGACATTAAACAAAGACTTTTACCCATTGCCCCCTCTATTCCATTTAAAGGCAGAGGGTATACCTTCCTTTAATCACATGTACTTGTCTTGCATTAAGGACCTTTCCTATTGTGATGTATTTAGACCAGAAAATATATATGGTATTCTCCTTTTTTATCTTGAATTACAAAATGAATGCCATGTGAAGTTTAGATAAAGTTTTCAGGAAGGAAGAGGGGCATGTTCTAGAGATCTACAGTATGCTAAGAAAGTGTGTATTGCAAATATAATTGACTAATTTTAAAAGTGTTGTCATACTAACACAAATTTTAAAAACATTCAGCAGAGATTAAGCCAATGCAAATAACCTAAAAGAATGCTAGAAATGAACCAAAATTTTGTTTTTTCTCTTCAATGATTTATAAAATTAAATAAATATGAAAGGGATTTCAAAGTAATTTTATGGTACCTTAGCAAATAGGCATGAGCTTTGCTTACCTGTTTGATATTCAGAATGTTTGTATTCCCTTCAACACTTTCTGAATCTTTTCTTTGAAAGATTTGCTGACATCTCATATTGTCTAAGCAATAAGATTGGGTCAACTCAAATATGTTGTGGTGGTGTCTGATTACTGGGGTCCCCAGGCCAGACTCCTTTCTAGGCTGTTCTTACTGGCCAGCATGCTGCTTGAGACAACCCATCTGAGAAGAGGGTTGCAGGTGAGTATGATTAGCATCGCATGGGGAGCAGTGGACCTGGTTGTCAGATGGTATGGTTGATTAGTGTACCTATCTAACCAAGCCACAAAGCACTGGCTCATGATCACAGGGGAATTCTGCCAATGAGGAATTCCTTCATTTTGAAATATGACCTATTTGGTGAAGATCAAACAAAGTCATGTGACTAACCTTTCCAGTCCATGTTGGCAGATACAGACCAGGATTCCAGTAAGTTATGTGTGGTCTACAGTTACACTAGGAGAGGGAGAGGTCACAGGTCTCTTCCTCAACCCTCAAGATAAACTGGGTACAAGAAGAATGCTGGGATTTCCATGACCTTATGCTGATGGAAAATTTCAATGACCCTGACTTAGAGGTCATTTTTCTACCTTGTGTGGTCTTGCCACCGCCTTTTCAAGAGGATGGGGTACACATTTAGAAATCGCTTGTGACTTTCATGCTTGCAAACGTTGAAACAGGCACACCTCTGAGAACCACCCACAGGACTCTAGCCCTGAATCTCTCATGCTTACCCACAGTCTCCTTGGTAGCCACTTTGAAATGTGTTGAGTGCTCCAGCCTCACCCTAGAGCCCTCCCTTTACTTTGCACTATGGCCAGGGCACTGGAGCAGGACAGGCTGTGAAGCTGCCGGATTGCACAGAGCTTATTTTTAGAGGCTGGCAGATTGAGGGAGAAGAGAGAGCTGATTTTATTTTCATGCCCAGGAGTAATTGGGTGGAAAGGCGATGCTCTGGGCATATTCCCACCAGCAGCAGATGCCACTGTCTGTAAGGAAGAAATGCAGTCTCTCCTCCCCTCCCCCCTTTCTTCTCTGGGACAAAGCCCAAGGCAATAACATTAAATCGCGCATTTCTCCTTTTTACATCGAAAATGCTCTTGAGCTTGAATTATGAATTCAAATGGTTGTTAAAGAGAGCACAGTGGGGGAGGGGCTCTGAATGCTGCTAGGACCAGGGAGCGGGAGATGCTAGGAAGTCTGACAGAGATAATGCCTCCTGAGGGGGTTAGTGAAAGTGGGGGTTGATTGAGACAGGCTATGCTTCGTCTGTGCAGCAGGGCTTTAGCTGCTGTCTCCAACTCGAAGGCTTCTTCGTCTTATGAAACAGGATTTTGTGTTTAGCTAGATTCCTTGACCAGTGTTAGCTCAGGGACTTCACTGGGTCTCCTGGCAGTTGGGCGTCTGTCAGTGGGATATAGATTTCATAGTGTTTTGTCTGTTGAACCCGCTGTTCAGGTGCTGCCGGCTCTGGGCCTTAGAAATGGCTCAGCTGGACCTTGGGAATATTGTGTGTCCCTTTGCAGAGACAGAGGGACAAGAGGAGGATCTGCAAAGAGACAAAAGAGAATATAAAAATTAAATATATCTAGAAATCAAAATATAGTCAGTGCGCACCTTGTACTACCCAAGGCTCTGGGGAATAAACAATGGAGTTCATTTCTGCTGACCTTCCCCAGGGCATCAGATTAAATTCAGAAACCTGCTTTGAGTCTCCTCTCAATATGGTAGGAGCCTGGGATGTCTAAATCTCTCCCAGCATTCTTCAGAGTCTACAAAGTAACAAAAAGAAAAGCTTAATTAAGAGTGTTGCCTGAACCCCCTGAACAGAGCTCTCTGGGAAGAGATGCCATTCAAGTGGGTTCTTGGAGGTTGAATGTTTTTCCCGTTAAGTCACTGTAAAAGATTGTAGCCACAGGACACAGCACTCACAAAAGCATGGAGTTGCTCAGAAAATGGGGGAAGTTTAGCACTGATGGGGACTAGGGAGCTCCCGGAAACACAGACAGTTAATCTGGTACCCAGGCACACAATAGGAAAACATAGTTTTGGGGAAGGTCAATGGTTTGAATTAGCAGATTGTATAAAATGTCCCAGGTGAGACCTCTGTGGTGACCCTGGCCACTTCAGGGTTTAAAATTCTAGAGAGAGCCTGGAGTATGTGTTTGGATAAAGCTGTTAGAAGATTGTTGTGTGTAGCCAAATTCATCTTTTAGGTCGTGGTAAATTGTGGTGATGTATTTTATACACACACAGTCTCTGCTCTCCTTGACTGGGCAGGGGTATGGATGGGTGCTCACAAAGTGATTCTGCCTGCTTTTCAAAGAAGCCGATGCCGTCTGTAGCATCGCTTGCACACACATTTACTTAGCAAACATGTACAGAGTAACTCCTGTGTGGTAGTTTGTGTGTCCTCATGGTGAGTCTCTTCTTAAACAAACTCTGACCTGGCTCTTTTGAACTCTCTTCTCAACCTGTCTCTGACTTGGCTTCCATATTCACCTCTGCATGGTCCAATTGCAGAAAGCATCCTGATAAATCATTTTAATCAGAATACTCCAGCCTTGAGGTCTGTTCATCTTGAATAGCTGGCTAGTTCCCCATCTTCTACTGTCTCTTGGTTCATTGCTGGTACTCCTGACCTGCTTTTTTTCGAGAGTTCTGTTGGCTTAATTCCCTTCCCTTGCTCTTTCTTCTTGGTAATTTTCAATTTATCGGTGATTGTTAGCCCCTGTTTTTGGCTCCCAGCTCCCATTTTTCCCTTGCTATACTGAGTTGAATAAATCTCAGCTGCAAAGCCCCATTGCAGCAGTTGATAGACATATCACAATGGTTCCCAGTAAAGTCTGCCTTACTGTCTTCAAGAAATGTCACAAATGATTTTTTTAAGAACAGTGTGTATAAGGCTGTATTGGGTTTGTGTCTGCTGCTGTTACTGAAAGTATTTTAAAGCTCCATGTCCAGCCTTGCTTTTTCTGTTCATTTTAAGCAAAGCATACTTTCTATTCACCCCACAACCCAAATGCTCTGGGTTGAGAAGACAAAAATAAGCAAAGAAAATAATTCTCATTCTTTTCTTCGAGAAACTATTTTAATGTCAAATTTAAGGTATAAGTCTCCCCAAGAAGAGCACCATTTAAGAACAATTGGTAGACAAATCTTCCAGCTCTGAAACAGCAAAAGCTTCTAGTGAATAATAAAAATGATAATGACAACAGTAAGGAAGCACCAAAGATGCCTCATATTCAAAGAGGGAAAAATTCCAGACTTTTCTTTTTCCTCTTTTCTTTTTAATGCTGTGTCTCCTCACTATGCAGAACCCTGCCTGTCAGCTTCAAGCTGTTTTCAGTCAATTTCACAGTAGGAAAGAGAGACAGACCGCTGGCTTAGGAGAAGCAAGTTCAAAGTAGATAGCACAATTGCAACAAACATTACCTCCAAAGGGAAGCTTTTATGCTGTGGTTAACTATGTGGAAACTAAGAACTGCGGCATGGGGCATGTGGTGGGGATGGGGGTAGCCGGAGTAATTGAACTGGGAGGTACAGGTTTAGGAGAGGCTGGGAGGGCTGTATTTTTAAAAGGCAGCACCAGAATTGACCCCAAGTTTATAGAATGTAGATCTTCCTATTCTTCTAGCTTAAAGAACAGCTCTATGCAGCTGGAAGTTTTCACGGGGCACCTGGAAGAAAGGACAGAATCTACTGAGCAAGGAAGGCTAGACCCTGGTCCCAATTCTGTCACTCCGCAGTACCTATGACAGGTCTCAATGAGTAGTTATTAGCTGAGTAAGTTACATATACATAATACATTTTAATATTAAAAAATGCTCTAACTGAACAATAGTCCTGCAAGATGACTATTCTCCCAGAGTTCACAGTATTGTCTCAAAACTCAAGGGAACTAAATTAAATTCTTCATTTTCACGTCAAGGTATTTTTAAAGAAGGAAAGAAGACTTCATTTGATGAATCAACACTGAATTCCTGGAACCATTGGGGATGCTCTGGACTTTCCTGGGAACCTGTTACTATGAAGCTTGGCCTAGCTATTCTTATGAAATATAACGTGGTAAGGGTAGGTACCTGGCGGGCCCCTGCAAAGCAATGCCCATGAACAATTATGCCATGAATCAGGTCTTATATAAAGGGGGTCTTAGGGGTAGGGAGGGGAGCAAGCCATATAGTCAGGCAGAGAGACAAACAGGAGCAGAGCCCTGAGGATAGAGAAGGGAGGAGTGCAGAAGAGAGGAAGAGAGAGAAGAAGAGGGAGAGGGAGAAGAAGAGGGAGAGGGAGAAGAAGAGGGAGAGGGAGAAGGAGAAGAGGGAGAGGGAGAAGAAGAGGGAGAAGAGGGAGAGGGAGAAGAAGAGGGAGAGGGAGAAGAAAAGGGAGAGGGAGAAGAAGAGGGAGAGGGAGAAGAAGAGGGAGAGGGAGAAGAAGAGGGAGAGGGAGAAGAAGAGGGAGAGGGAGAAGAAGAGGGAGAGGGAGAAGAAGAGGGAGAGGGAGAGAAAGAGGGAGAGGGAGAGACAGACACAGAGACGGAGACAGAAAGAAGTGGGGTGGAGAATCCTTTTATCCAGGAGCAGACACATGTCACACCTGGTGACAGCAGGTGATGACATAAGCAACCGCTAGATGCCTGAGGCAGCCCTAATGCCTGTAGGCTAACAACTGGGGCAATACCAGGGTGGGTGGCAAAAGAGGACAGAAGGAAAAAGGTGAGAGCGTGAGAGTCTTTCTGCTGTGCTGTGGAAAGGGAGGAGCAACGATTTGGGACTCACTGATTAAACAAAAGATTTTTGTTCCTGCACACTGAACATTTGAAATGTCCCTGCTGGGAGTCCCTTTCTGGTCCTCACCATAAGTAAATGCACAGTGCTTCGTTCTTGCTCATCATTCAGGTCACAGCATTGTTTGAAGATCTAGGAGCATGTCTTTGAAGTATTTATTATGCTATAATATCAATATGGGAAGACATTCTATGGAGAAAAAAATGAATCTCATTATATTGGCAGCCAATTATTCTTATTTTTCCTGCTTCTGTCTGGCTCTTGTCATTCTGCGTGTCAGCTTCCGGGCTGGTATTTCTGGTCACATTGATGACATGCTGTACGCTGAGTTCTGCAGTCATCACGTGTCCTGGCCTGTTTCTTAGGTGCCCTACCTTCCCAGTGCTTTGTCTAGACGACAAACGTATGCTTCTGCAGTTTGCCCTCTGCTTTCTTTATTTTATGGAACAACATGCGATTTTCTCCAGCCTTTCCCAGGTCCCACCTTTAAAAGACAAGGCTTAAATCCTTCACACACAAAGGCTTAGCCTGGGTTACCTTGGTGGCAGAGTCTAACATTTGCAAGAGCCTCAGCTATCCTTACATATATTAGTGATTCAATCCTCAGAGCCACTTCAAAACATATACACAAATATGAAAATTTATAATTGCAGATCTATAAGGGTTTAGCATTCACATGTAAAAATTAGTGTCTTCCTCATCAGTCGTGTTAGATGCAGCTGAAGAGTAAAAGGTTGTCAAAGGACACTGATTCCTTGCCCTAGGGATTTCCTCTGCCGCTCCCAGGAAATCCCACCCAGGAAATCCCACTTTCTTGAGATTTGAGTTCCCAAAATACCACAGAAGGTCCGGATGACCTCTGTGGAATGTTCCAACGCCCTAGGTGTGCCTGGGGGTGTACTGATAAAAAATGTATGATTCTTCCCCTTATGAATTTCCTCATTCCCCCTGTCCTCCCCCTCCTTTGTGATTTTTGCCTTTATAAGCCTGTTACAAGTTCAGGCCGGGGTCAAACTCCTCTACCCCTGCGTGGTGTATGAGTCTCGACCCCAGCATGCTGGCCTGAGATCTCACTCTTTCACTTTCAATAAACTTCCTCATGCGATTGCAGCAAGTCTGGTCTCGGTGCCTCGCTGGGTGCGCGCCTCTCCTGAGATTTGAGTGAGGGTCTCCCTTCGGAGGTCTTTTACAGCAGTCCTTCTTCCTGCTAGATATGTGGGAAATTCTGTTGAACATCCCCATAGGTTGAGTGACCTTCATCCTGTTTGTTCCCTGTCACTAGGAATGAGTTTATCACATCCTAGATTTGCAGATATCTGGCTGTCTCAGTTATTTTTCTACTGCTGTGACATAATACCGCAGCCAAGGTAACTTTATAAAATACATCATTTGACTGGGGAGTTCTTAGTTTTAGAAGGTAAGAGCATATGGCCACCATGTCAGGGAGCCTGGCAATAAGGAGGCAGGTAGGTTACTAGGGAGCTTACATCTTGAGACATGAACCATGAGGCAAAGAGAGAGCTAACTGCAGATGGCATGGGCTACAGAAACCTTAAAGCCTATTTATTCCCAGTAACGCACCTCCTCCAAGAAAGCCACCCCCCCTAAATCCTTTCCAAACAGTTCCACCAACTGGAAAACGCGCATTCAAATATATGAGCCTATGTGGGCCATTCTCATCCAGCCACCATACTGATGGTGTTTAGAAATTTTCCCGTCTTCACATATGCAGAGCACTATTCTGAATGATGAGGACATAAATATTGTGTCATTCACAGTCTGAGAGATTGTACTTTCTTAACTGCATGGCTTTGATTCTTATGGGCAGGTCCCATAAATAGAATTATGAAGGAAAGAATTCAAGTTTATTTTGACTTAAAAGCTGATAGTTTGGACATGTCTGTGGTCTACTTGACTGGAATGGACATGATGTTTTTCATATTTATTAGTAAGTGTGTTGGGGCAGAGAGGTAACTCCTCCTGGATCATTTCTGTAGGAATTTCAGTAGATTCTGTAAAAACAAAAGTAATTATAGGTAATGTTGTGTGACTGAAAAAATGAGGCACCTTGTGGTTTATTTTTAGCACACTTGGGTCTTTGTGTACTATATTTATTATAGTCTCTCTGGTTTGACTGAACCTCATTCGACTTGTAGTGTTGTTTAAAAGAATATGCCAAAGTTTGTTTTTTCTCCCAGATACTGTAACAAAGGGAAGGGAGTCTCTTTGTGGCATTTTCTCGAAGATTATGCAAAATTAACCAGTGAAAATTCCTGGTCTGTTCTCTGGGTGGTCGCAGCATGAGTTTGTGTCAAATGATTCCCAGTGGGTCCTTTGGGGATCCGGAAAATCAGCATGACAACAGGAGCTTTTTAACTGAGAACTCCCATGCAGAGTCATGACTCTCAGGAAAGCCCAGGATAGAGGAGGTGTTTGCTAAACTGAGAAGTCATTGCCCAGAAATTGTGACACCTTTGTAACAGAGCCATGCTTAACTAAGGTCAGTGATATATGATGCAGATTTGGGATTCTTTCACTTCTTTTGAGGTGTGCGTAGTTGATTATACAGGTCACCAGACAAGCAAAGAGCAGCTGGGTGTGATTCTGTAAGCCTGTATCCCAGCACATAGGAGATAGAGGAAGGATAGAGAGTTCTAAGCCAGCCTGAGCTAGTAGGAAAGCCCCTGTGATGGTTTTATATACTTGTCTAAGGAAATGGCACGATTATGAGGTGTAACCTTTTTGGAGTAGGTGTGCCTCTGTGGCTATGGGTGTTAAGAGCCTGGTCACAGTTGCCTGGAAGCCAGGTTTTTACCCGTTTCACTTTGGAACAAGATGTAGAGCTCTTAGCTATTCAGAACTATGCCTGACTGGAGGCTGCCCAGCTTCTTGTCTTGATGATAATGGACTGAACCTCTGAACCTGTAAGTCAGCCCCAATTAAGTGTTGCTCTGTACAGAAGTTACTTTTGTCATAGGGTCTCTTCACAGCAGTAAAACCCTAAGCAGAACAGCCCCTACCTCAATAAGGAAAGTAGAGAAGGAATGAAAATTAGTCTATATGTTAAAGAATTAGCTCCCAGGGCTAAGAAGTGGCTCAACAGTTAAGAACACTTTGCACTTGGGCAGAGGACTAGCCTTCAGCTCCCAGTATCCTCTCGGCATCTCAAAGCCATCTGTAATTCCAGTTCTTGGGAATATGACACCTTCTTCTGGCCTCTGTGGATACCAGGCACACATGTGCATACACATACTTGCATGCAGATACTCACACATGTACACTGGAATTATTTCTTTGATCTATTGTTAATATACCATTGGGATAAATACATTTTTTCTTTTTCTATTAGATACTCTGTATTTACATTTAAGATGTTATCCTTTTCCCCCACCCCGTCTCCCCCCCTCCCCATTCATTTGCCTTCACAAAGGTGCACTCCCTCCTAATCACCCTCTTCACCCCAGTGCCTTGTTATTCCCCTACAATAGGAAAACATGCTCTACCTAGACCAAAAGCCTCTTCTCACATTGATGCTAGAAACTGCTATTTTCAGCTACATATGCAACTGGATGAATAGGTCTCTCAATGTGTGCACAATGGTTGGTGTTTTAGTCTATGAGAGTTATAGAGGGTTTGGTTGCTTGATAATGTTGTTTTTCCCATGAAGTTGCAACCCCTTTCAACTCCTTAGGTTCTTTCTCTGGCACCATCATTGGGGTTCCTGAGTTCAGACTGATGATCAGCTGCAAGCATGCTCAACTGTATCTATATGAACCTAACATAGTCCCTAAGGAGGCATCTCTATCAGGTTTCTGTCAATAAGAACTTCTTAGGATCAGCTATAGTGCTTGCGTTTGGTGGCTGCATATATGGTGGATTCCCAGGTGAGACAGCTTTAGAATGATCTTTTTTTTTCCATGCCTGTTCCTCTATTTGACCTTGCATTTCCTCCAATGAAAGTTTTGTTCTCTTTTTTAAGAAAGACTGAGGCATCCCCATTTTGGCCTTCCTTCTTTTTGAGCTTTTTAATGTTTGTGAATTGTTTCTTGGGTATTCAGAGCTTTCTGGGACTTGTATCTGCTTATCAGTGAGTGCATAACATGCTTGTCCTTTTGTGACTGGGTTACCTCAGTCAGGATGATATTCTAGTTTCATCCATTTGCCTATGAATTTCATAAAGTCCTTGTTTCTCAGAGATTAGTAATTCCATTGTGTAAATGTACCACACTTTTGAAATCCATTCTTCTCTTGAAGGACATCTAGGTGTTTTCCAGCATCTGCCTATTATAAATAAGGCTACCATAAATATGATAGAATATGTGTCCTTGTTCTTTGTTGGAACATCTTTGAGGTATGTGCCCAGGGATAGAATAGTTGGGTTTTCAGGTACTCCTGTCTCAATTTTCTGAGGAACTGCCAGACTGATTTCCAGAGTGGTTTACAACCCCACCAAAAGTAGAGAAGTGTTCCTCTTTCTCCACATCCTCGCCAGTATCTGCTGTCACCTGAGCATTTGATCTTAGCCATTCTAACTGGTGTGAGGTGGAATCTCAGGATTGTTTTGATTAGCATTTCCCTGATGACAAGGGATGTTGAGCATTTCTTTAGGTGTTTCTTAGCCGTTCGGTATTCCTAGCTGAGAATTCATTGTATAGCTCTGTACCCCATTTTTAATAGGATTATTTAATTCTCTAGATTCTAGCTTCCTGCGTCCTTTTTATGTATTGGATACTAGCCCTCTATCAGATGTAGGATTGGTAAAGATCTTTTCCCAACCTGTTGGCTGCTGTTTTGTCTTCTTGACTGTGTCTTTAGCCTTACAGATGCTTTGCTATTTCATGAGGTCCCATTTGTTGATTCTTGATCTTAGAACATAAGCCACTGGTGTTCTGTTTTGAAATATTTCCCCTGTCCTTATGTGTTCTAAGCTCTTCCCATCTTTCTCTTCTAATAGTTTCAGTGTACCTGGTTTTATGTGGAAGTCTTTGATTCACTTAGACTTAAGCTTTGTACAAGGAGATAGGAAAGGATCGATTTGCATTTTTCTGTGTGCTGACTGCCAGTTGAACCTACACCATTTGTTGAAGAGGCTGTCCTTTTTCCATTGAATGTTTTTAGCTCCTTTGTAAAAGATCAAGTGACCATAGGTGTGTGGGTTCATTTCTGGGTCTTTAATTCTATTCAGTTGATCTACCTGCTTATCTCTGTACAATACCGTAAAGTTGTTTTTTTTTTTTTAATCACAATTGCTTTGTAATATAGCTTCAGATCAGGAATGGGATTCTCTCAGAATGTTTTTATTGTTGAGAATAGATTTCACTATGGTAGGTTTTTTGTTATTCCAGATGAATTTGCAAATTTCTCTTTTCCAACTCTATGAAGAATTGAGTTGAAATTTTGGTGGGGATTGCATTGACTCTGTAGATTGCTTTTGGAAAGATGGCCATTTTTTACTGTTGATCCTTCCAATCCATATGCATGGGAGATCTTTCCCATTGATCTTAGCCATTCTGACTGGTGTGAGGTGGAATCTCAGGGTTGTTTTGATCTGCATTTCCCTGATGGCTAATGATGCTGAGCACTTCCTTAGATGCTTCTCAGCCATTCGATATTCCTCAATTGAGAACTTTCAAGCTTTCAGTGTCTGTTGAGAAGTCTGGTATAAATCTTATTGTTCTGCCTTTATATGTTACTTGTTGTTTCCCCTTACATCTTTTAGGATTCTTTCTTTGTTTTGAATATTTGGTGTTTTGACTATTATGTGTTGGGAGGAGTTTCTTTTCTGGTCCAATCATTTTGGAGTTCTGTAGGCTTCCTGTATGTTCATGGTCGTCTCATTCTTAAGGGTAGGGAAGTTTTCTTCTGTGCTTTTGTTGAAGATATTTACTGTGCCTTTTAGTTGGGAGTCTTTGCCCTTTTCTACACCTATTTCCTTAAGTTTTGTCTTCTCATTGTGTCCTGGATATCTTGGATGTTTTGGGTTAGAAGCTTTTTGGTTTTGGCATTTTTTCTGACTGTCGTGTCAATGTTTTCTATGTTATCTTCTGCCCCTGACATTGTCTCTTCCATCTCTTATAGTCTGTTGGTGATGCTAACATCTATGAGTGCTGATTTCTTTTTCAGGCTTTCTATCTCCAATGTTGTCTCTTTTTGTGTTTTCTTTATTGTTTCTATTTCTGTTTTCAATTTTTTCATCTGCTTGGTTGTGTTTTCCTGTAGTTCTTTGAGTGATTTCTCCTGGTTTTCCTGTAATTGTTTAAGGGAGTTATTCATTTGCTTCTCCAAGATCTCCATCATCATCATGAAGTATGATTTCAAGTCTAAGTCTTGTTTTTCTGGTGTGTTTGGCAATCTACTACTTGCTGTGGTGGGAGAGCTGGGTTCTGATGTTGCCAGGTTGTCTTAGTTTCCATTGCTTAGGTTCTTTCTCTTTCCTCTTGCCATCTTGTTATCTGTGATAATAGCTGATCTTGTTGTCTCTGACTACTGTGAATCTGAGGGCCCATGGGCTCAGGAAGGAAATGTTTCTGGGTGTTTGGCTCCTTGCAGGAAGTCGATGAGTTCTGATTGCAGTGACTCTGTCCTGCTTTTGTATGCTCAGGTGGGAGAGCTCTTGTGAAGCTGTTGTGGAAGTTCAGCCATTTGCAGGAGGGTCACAGGGTCCTATGGATGGGTTGGAAGGGACCCGATCTCAGAGTGCACCATGCCATCTGTCCTCCAGGAGCTCCAGGCTCTCCCTCCCAGGGCAGCCTGTAGGGTGTGTGGCAAGCTCCATGTGGGCTCTGGTGGAAGAGGATAAATACATTTTAATTTATATTTCCACCAAACACACACATGAAATCCAATGATTTCTGTCTGTGGTCTTTTATATTATTCTTGCTAATATTGGCACTAAGATAGATGGAAGAAAGAGCAAATGGAGTTAATGTTTATAATCTTGGTTTGAATTTTTGGACAAGCTTATCACTGAATCTCAAAATTCCTGCTGAATGTCTGAAATTATGGAATTGAACAAATATTTCCTGACCACCCACTATGTGACAACCCTTGTAGGTAATATGATGAGAAAATAAAAAGATTGTGACTTCACACTCTGGAGATCATACAGTGATGCAAAAGATGCTAAAACATCTTGATGTATGAGAATAAACATGTTGTTAAGAGGATTGTGATTGGAAGATTCTCCAATCAATAAAAACTTACTCAGGTTGGGTAGAGAACAGGTTGGTATTCAGAGCAAGTGTCAAGTCAGGACTTGACAGGTAAGTGGGAATTACCTAGCAAAGAAGAGATGGAAACATGTGACAGGTGGTGGCATCAAGAAGCTTTTGATCAGCACATGCTTCTGTTCATGGTGGAAAACAGGCAACTTAACCTCTGAAAGTCTAACTACATTTCTAGATTGTTGTAAAATTGACTGCCATGCAAAGCTTGGATCATGCTTCCAAAAACTTTTTCATGCCATGTTGGGGAATTGCTTGTGATACAATGTTAAGATAAAAAGAGGAGACTAGAAATAATCGTTTGTGTGGAATGATTTCATCCTT
This sequence comes from Micromys minutus, assembly GCF_963924665.1. Classification (NCBI taxonomy): domain Eukaryota; kingdom Metazoa; phylum Chordata; class Mammalia; order Rodentia; family Muridae; genus Micromys; species Micromys minutus. Next base: position 2,256,228 of record NC_137973.1, on the reverse strand, counting down.
CATGCCAGTAAAAGACTAGAAGACAGACAAACATAGGCAATATTACTTATCCTTCCTTTGCACTTTTTGAACTCAGATTTTATGAGTGTTTTCTGTTAGAGGGAATGTAAAACCATAATTTGAAAAAGAGTGTATGGCAGGGTCATGAGGGATAAGAGGCAGGGAGCATGTACTTTTGATCCCAGTCTGTTTATCAGAAAGGTTTTATGGTGTTTTTAGGGCTGATTGTTTAGTTCTGTGGACAACTGATGGGTTTGCATCTTTCTCAGACTCTTCCTATACTTCCCTAAAAGAAGGGACCCCTCACTCAGGATGTTGTCTGTATTGGAGGAGCCATATGTTTTGTGTCAGGACAATGTGAGGGCTTGCAGCCAGCCTTAGGGTCTGCTGTAAGCACCAGCTGCAGGAAGATGTCAGTGCTGCAAACTTAAACGCTCCCGTTTGTCCTCTGCTTTGGTCCTGTGCCACATTACTTGGAAACAGGAAAAGTTCCACTTAACCTATATTAGCATCAGCCTGTCTGTTCTTTGCCAAATCCCTCTTACAGTGACCCCTGGTGGTTCACTTTGAGGGTGCACTCCACGGTTCTGAATGCAAATGCATCAGGGATATGCTTAGTTCTTTTCCATAGAGCAAAAATGGCGGACTTTTTTCTTTACTAGTTAGATTTTGTGCCTTTTAATCCTGAGGTAAAATTCCTAGAAAATATATTTTATTATTTCAACATACATTTTAAGTCATTGGTTATGGACATTAAACTGGAGACTCTCTATTTAGTCATTTTAAGCAATTATCTGAGCCCACAAGTTAAGGAAACTGAGTTCTTTGACAGGGCTACTCATCAGTAGCAGCCAGGCTATGCCTAGAGTTCAAAGTTCTTTTCTCAAACATGGAAATGCACATACTTGGAGTTGCAGGTTCTCGGTTATATCTTTTAATGTGTTTAAAAAAAAAAACATTCTGACTTTTGTCTTAAATTTAGAAGTTTAATTTTCACAAAAATGCACTCCAAACAGTGATTGAGAGTTACAAATGACTCTGTTGTGTTCACAGCATCAGGGCATTCTCTAAAGGTGGGAAGTGGTAGGTTAAGCATTTTAGCCAAAGTGTCTACAGGAAAAGAAAAGTCGTTTATTTGCAAGGTGGCTCAATAAGTAAAGGTATTTGCTACCCAGTTCAGATATCTGAGTTTAGTTCTTAGGACCCACAAAATAGATGGACTTTAACGGGTGACCTTGGACCTCCACACTTGTACTGTGTCACTTGTGATCACACACTTGCACACACACAGAGCTGTTGTGGGAACTAAGAAGATATAAATTCAAGAGGAATGCAGGTGATGGAGGCCTGGCTTGTAAAGTCTCACAGAGAAATCTGAGGGTCCCTAAAGACACTCTTGAGACCTGTGGTTCTGATCAGCTGTGACTAAAAGGAAGAGCTGTGGTGAACTGGGCCTCTGACTCACTAAAGTGAAATCTTTGCTTCACTAGGACAATTGATGCTGTCAGCTGCAGCCGAGAAAGTAGTAGAAATTGTCTAAGAGTTTTCCACATGGTCCTGGGTTTAAAGGCATGAAGAGGTAGATCATGGAGAGCAACTGAGGCTTGGTACTGTGAGATGAAATAGAGCCTCATTACTACTTGGGCTGAAGAGATGGCTCAGTAGTTAAGAACACTGACTGTTCTTCCGGAGGTCCTGAGTTCAATTCCCAGCAACTATATGGTAGCTCACAACCATCTGTAATGGGATCCAATATCGTCTTCTGCTGTCTGAAACTCACATACACTGTGACAGCAGTCAGAAATGTGTAAATGGACTTTTGGATTCTTTTCTTTGTTTATAGACTTTCTGAGCAGGTGGATTTAGAGAGACAGGAGGTTTGGGGGTTATTAGACCATAGGGTGTGGGGGCAAACCAGAGGCTCCAACTGAATCTATGCAAGTTGGAAATTTGGTAGATTCATGATTTGCTAGGATGGCTCAAAAAACTCAGTAAAACACTTGGTTTCACCAGCTTATTATTAAACATACTGCAAAACACAGAGGAGACCTGGCAATTAACAAAGCACATGAAATATGAAATGGTCCCGTAACAGAGCTTCTGTCTATGTGGAGTCAGAGTTCTCTGTCCTTACAGCACATCAGTGAATGAGACTCACTTCACTCCATTTCTCTAGAAGTCTTGGTATGGGGCTGAAATTTCCAGCCCTCTAATCATGTGAGCGTTTCCTTGGCAACTGCCCTGATACTGAAAGGGTCACTTCATTATTGTCAGATATCTGGGACATGTGGTATTCTGTCAGATATCTGGGACATGCAGTATTCTGTCAGATATCTGGGACATGCGGTATTCTGTCAGATATCTGGGACATGTGGTATTCTGTCAGATATCTGGGACATGCGGTATTCTGTCAGATATCTGGGACATGCGGTATTCTGTCAGATATCTGGGACATGCGGTATTCTGTCAGATATCTGGGACATGCGGTATTCTGTCAGATATCTGGGACATGCGGTATTCTGTCAGATATCGGGGACATGTGGTATTCTGCCACAGGCTGCCATGGGTTTAGGTGGGTTTTATCTTCATGACCTTCCTATTTGCCCATACAGCTTTTCTATTGGGGAGGATCCTCTTGATGCCATCAGCTTCCCTTGGCAGACAATTCATATTCCTGATGTTTCCAACACTGGAGGGAGGGTAGCTCCACTGCAGTCCAGGCTTCACCCTCACAGATTCACAGAAAGCCCAACTCTGTGACCATTGTTCTGCCTGTCCTTAATAAAGTTTTGGTGGACACATGTTTTCTCCATGACCAAAAAACTGTTCCCAGATGGACAAGGCTGAGGTTCACCACCAAGGTTTACCAGGACCTTGGGCTCCTTGAGCCAAGGCTGTAGCAGCTTCTGTATGCTCGGGTAACTGAACACAGGAGTTCAGTTGAGTGCAGAGTTTTATAATCTAGAACTTGTGCTGCACGGGCCTGGATAGTTTCCCACTGTCATAAAAGGTGCTTGTTATCTCTTTGATGGTAGTGGTCAATGAACAACCTTTGGAACCCTTTCTCTCCTGCTACTTTGTAAGATCTAAGGATTAAACTTGGATTTTCAGGCTTGCACTCAAGGACCCCATCTGTTGAGCCTTGTGGCTGGCTCAGAACTTTGGATCCTTGATCTGAACATTCCAACAAAACAACCATGACTCTCTGCTGAAGTCTGAAACCTGAAGGTTTCCCAAAGGTTCATGGGTTGGTGGTGTTATGAAGTGGTGAAATTTAAGAGGTCAGGCCTCACATAAATTTCTTTTTGGTTGTTGTTATTTATTTATTTATTTATTTATTTATTTATTTATTTATTTATTTATTCATTCATTCATTCATTCATTCATTCAAGATAGAGTTTTACTGTTTACTTCTAGCTGGCTGGCCTGGAATGCATTTTGTTGACCAGGATGTCCTTGAACTCACTGAGATATGTTTGCTTTGCCTCTGTAGTGCTGGGGTTAAAGGGTTATGTCACCATGCCCACGTCCCAGCAGGATTTGTTTCTGGGACATTGGTGCTAGGCCTTCAGAGGAGACAGTGTGACCCAGCTCCTTTGTCTTCCTTCTTTTCACAACCTAATCATGAACTGAATGTTTTTGCTCTATCAGGAACTTTTGTGACTTGGCATTATAGGCTCCAAACCATGTCTCTCTTTATAGTTGATTAGCTCAGGTAGGATTATAGGATGCTAAGTAATGAGACACTGATTACCTCAGTTTCAATCTAGTAGGCTTGAAGAAAGGCTCAGCCAACCTTATGCAAAACATTGGTTCAATTTTGCTGAGCCTGTGTCCATAATGTGCTGATGTTTGGACCAGAATAAATATGTCTTTGGTTTTTATTCTAACTTCATCTGTGATGTATTGCTTCATATTGGCTGCCTTAGCTTTTTCCCTCATATACCCTTTTTAAACATAGATCCTCAAGAAGGGAACAACCCTAACAACTAGTCTCAAACCTCTGACCTCCAAACTGTAGGATCATGTGAATCAGGGCCCCAACCCTTAGTAGGCTCTGAGACCTTAGCACAACTGACTCCACAGAGGAAGTACCATCCAGATTGTAAAACTAATCATATAGACAGAACCACCTGCCAAAAGTAAAACAAATGCCTAACCCATCAAATTCCATAGTTATGGGAAAATCTCTAAAGGCCCTAACCTTGCTTTTGGCTTTTTGGTTATGCTCCTGGTTGTTTTCGTTAACTCGGGTGTGTCAACCCAGGGCATGCTTACTTGTGATTAAAAGTTCACCCTGCAAAACTCTTGGGATACACCGGGATTCCAAACACCCAGTGTTTTCTCTGGTCTAGCTAGTAAAGATTTTCTATTGGCTTAAACTCATGTCTGAACAATCTTCTCTGGTTAATACTCCACAATATTTCTGGAGGCCCAAGTAAGATCCTAGCCACCAGATTCTGAAAAACTGGAGTCTCTGAGCCCCTTAGATTGAGAAAAAGTGCAGTGGTCAGGGGACTCCTAGGGGCTTTGTAACTTGAGATGTTGCAGATTCCTGATGATCCCTTAGATCAACTGTGGCCTAAGATTCAGAGGAATCTGAAGCCTCCACCACAAAAGAGAACAAATGATAAAGTCACCTGGTCTGTCACCTCTAGAGATAAGTCAGGTTAAGACAACTTTTGTTTGGACACATAGGAGAGGTTGGATGCAGCTGTTGATCCAATGTCTGGGATCCATGTGAGAGTCACTGGATCTGTCTGTCTGTTCTGGTATATGAATGTGTGCTGGCCACTCCGGATTGTCTTTATTCTGTATCTCTTTGTATGTCTCTATCTATGTGTCTTTTTATGTGCTATTGTCAGTTCTGTTTCCCTGTATTGACCAGAGGCTTTCTCTGGTGTGAGAATCTACAGTTGTCTTATGTTCCCTCCATTTGGAGACCCAAATTCTTTTGACTCAGCCGGCCACTCAGAGAGGAGAAAAACAAGCAAGCAACAAACAAACAATCAAGCACACAACACCTTTTGCCTGTTGCACTTGAAAAACTGGAGTGCTTGCTCCTTTTGTTGCTTGGCTCCTGTTCAGAGTTAGGCTTGGTACCTTAGCGGAGCTGCGCCTCTCATTCAGGGCCCTCTGCCATCTACATGGAATGCACACAGGGAGGGGGAAACAGTTCCCTCAGAAGAGCATTCCCTCTGCTCCCTGCTTACTCTAAGTAGCCCTGGTAGAAGGGGAAGAGTTCTCCCAGGTTAGGCCCAAAGGAAAAGAGAAAGTCCCACTTCTTTCTCTTTCATGATTTATATCTCATTTTCAACAACTGATCCATGAAACACACTATTTGCTTAAAAATGTAGAAAAATTGGCCCTGAGTTCATCAGAGGGATGCCAGACAACACAGCCGCGGCAGAAAGAATTTTTCTTGCTGTCCAGCACTGACCAAGGAGACTTTATACAATTTAACTAGGCCCTTTTTTAAAGGACTAAAGACATGTGCCAAAAAGATTTCCTTTGTTACCTAGTCAGCCCCAGAAAAATAGATAAAATTTAAAGATATAAATAGGTTCAAATTGCTGGAGGTAATTCACAGAGTATTAAACAACAGAGGATTATTTGGGAAAATACTTTTGCTAAACTGAAAGCCACTATCAAACTTTCTCTGATAATGAAACACGGTTACATTTATACTTAACAATTCGGAATCTTAACCCCTGTCAGAGAACTATCTCATAGTTGAAGATTCTACCTCAAAGGATACAATTGGATTATCTCTCAGATTAACAACAAAGATTTCTGAGGGTGTGGGGAAAAAAAAAAAGACAGTCCTTGAGGACTGGTCCAAAACTATGTTCCTACCAGTGCAGCTGCCTCTGTCCAGACTGAACAATATCCAATGACTCTGGAGACAAAAGGGAGATTGTAGTCCATATTGCCTGTCTTGGGAAGACAGGCATCCTAGTGCTCCATCAGTTACCTTGGAGTATGCCTTGCCTATAAAACCACATGAAACCTCTGACTCTGATTCTTCCAGAGAATATATGCTGTATCAGACTTGAAAGATGCTTCCTTCAGCCTCCCATAGGCAGAGGTAAGTCAACCCATCTTTGTTTTTAAATGAACAATTGAATAGAGCAACATACCTGAACTGTTACCCCAGGATTTGAAGACATTAATTTTTTGCACACTTCCATCCCTTCCTTCAGAGGTTTCCTGGGAAAACAGATTACAGAGTGGGCAGCGAAAGGCTGCTGCAATAGCTACAGACCAAGGCCTCAGAATGTCAACTAAGAAAGCCCAACTTTCTAGAAGGTTAGCTCTCTAGGAAACCAGCCAAAGGGAGGCAAAAGGAGTCTGCTTCAGAGTAGGATTGCTGAAATTCTTCAGAGCCCAACTTCAAAGACTAAGAGACAGATTCAAGAGTTTCTAAGTGCAGTGGACACTGCTGCTTCTGGGCACCAGAAGTCTATGGAAATAACAAGGCCTCTAAACACCAGCACAAATTGGGACACTGAGCCTCTGATGGGGACTGAGACTAAACAAAGCCATTTGAGGCTTTAAGAACAGGTACTCAAGCCCTTCAGTGCAAAAACTTCCAAATATCTCCAAATCTTTTATCTGTCTATAAAGCAAACAAACAAACAAACAAAACAAAAACAAAAACAAACCCCCCAAACCTCAGGGGTTTTAACCCAAAGTTTGAGATCATGGAAGTGTCCTGTGAAATACCTAACAGTTGAACCCTTTAGATAAAGGATGGGGCATCTGTCAGAGTGGTGGCAGTGATTGCTAATTTAATAAAAGCAAACTAAACTCTGGGTCAAGATCTTATACTGAGAATACCTCATGGCTCGGTTGAGGCTCTCCAAGAAGCACCAGAATGCTGGTTATCCAGTAGCTGTGTGACTCAGCACAGGCCCTACTCCTGGCCCACCCTCAAGGCTAGTTTGAAAAACCTACCAGTACCATTGAGGCTATCCTCCTGCCTGACAATGCAGGTGCTTGTCTGTGGCTGCCATGAGATGAAAGGTGAAGCCAGGTCTGAGAGAGCTGCAATAATTGCTTACTGAAATGACTTAGGCCAAAGAGAGGTCCCTCAGCCCAGAGAGCATAACTGATTGGCTCCCAGACGGAGAAAAGAAAAGCCACTGCCGTATACACAGCTGGTTAGTTGATATGCTGTTACTACTGGACATGCCTACTACAAGATCTATAGAGCAAGAGACTTCTCACTACTGGGAAAGTACTTTAAAAAATTCTGTAAGACCGGGATTTCTTTTAGGCTTCCTCTAAAAATTGCTGTCCTCCACTGCTGGGCTAATGATCTGGTTGCCCAACAAAAGGCCCTAAGACTCATGAGGTTTTGATATTCCGATGAGCTACCAGGCCAAGTGTTGCCTGAGATGTCACAGGAAACAATAAATGAACGGCACAATCCCACAGGTTAATGAAGGACTCTTGAGGGCAAGATCATTCTACCAGAATCACCTGGCAGAACTCTAAGTAACCACCAAGCTACATATCTGGAGTCCACAAAATTCTCTGAGTTGCTGAGACCGAGGTATGTTTTACCTAGACTGGACAGCCTAACGATGTATGTGTCAACCTGTTGCTAGGTTTGTATTCTAGAAAATTTTAAACAGAAAACTTACTCAGGAAGGGGTCGGAATAAGAAACCAACACCCTGGTGAACTCTGGGAAAAATGACTTCTCCAAGACTAAGCTTGCTGGGAAAGAGTAAAAGTTCTTGCTATTGGATTTGCAACCCCATAGGAAGAACAACAATATCAACCACCCAGACCCCTTAGAGCTCCGGGGGACCAAACCACCAACCAAAGAGTACACATGGAGGGACCCATGGCTGCATATGTAGCAGAGGATGGCATTGTCCGGCATCAATAGGAGAATCATTTGGTCCTGAGAAGGCTCATTTCCCCAGTGTAGGGGAATGCCAAGGTGGTGAGGTAGGAGTGGGTGGGTGGGAGGGGAATCATCCTCATAGAAGGGGGGGTGGGCAATGGGAAAGGGGAGAACATTTGAAATGTAAATACATAAAATATTCAATAAAAAAGGAAATAAAAGTACTTGCTAGTTTTATGACTATCTTTTCTGCGTGACTAGAACTGTTCCTCATTCACACTTAAGCTCTCCAAATAGTGGATAGAAAACTCCTCCAGGACCTGGTCTCCCCTAGCGATGGGATCTGACAGTGGTATAACTTTCATAGCTACAACTGCTCACTTAAGAGCCAAAGCTTCAGATGTTGATCGAAAACTTCATTATGTATATAGACTTTAGAGTTCTGGCCAGATCCAAACAAACAACGAACCAAACACAGCTCACAGGAGAAACTCTAGTATGAGTAGGCCTCCTTCCTTTGCTTTGCTTTGCGGCAGTGAACATTTATGCAGGTATTTGCTCCCTTTGAGAATATATTTGAAAGACTTTCCCAAATGCTTCCCAGACTCAGTGAACAGTATTTGGCAGAACTCTCTAATCATTCCTTTCTCAAGCCACTACCGACCCTATAGTTCTTCATATAGGCAATCGATTGAGCTACCTGAGAGTCCCAGCTAACCTTGTTTGAGTTCAGTGCTACCAGCTGGGTCCAGTGAGTAGCTAAAGGGGTCCTGGAGCTAACCTAATCTGCAAAGGACCCCTATGAGGTTATTCTCTCTGCTCTTACGGCAGGGAAAATAACTGGCATTACACTGCTGATTTACCACACCCAGGTAGAGCAAGAGGAAGCCACAGACGCTGCTGGCAAATTGACTATCTCTGGACTATGGACCCATTGAAATTAAAGTTTTTTAGGCTGTAGGCCCTTCTACTCTCTGTCCCTCTACTGCCTCCTGCACCGTATGTTTTGCATTACAGGTATGAATTCAGAGTCATAGCGAATCCTTACTACCCTCATGCCCGGACAGGAAACTGAGGAAGGCAGATACAGGAAAGGTATCAGCTGCTAGTATGATTACAGACCAGCAACCCATATTCTGTACTGACCTTTACTTACTGATTCCCACTTTACATGTCTGGTTGTATGAGAAAAAAGGATATGGGAATTTATCTTTCGAGATAGAAACATGCCCTGTGGCTGGGTCTCCTAGTTGCCAAAAACAAAATAATTTGAATTGCAAAAGTTGGCGTTGTAAAACTGAGGTTCTCTGAAAAACTCTTTAAGATTTCTGGTGGTAGTGGTAACACACACCATTAATCTCAGCACCTGAGAGGTAGACATAGGCCTATCAGTGAGGTCAAGGCTACCTGGTCTACAGAGTAAGTTCCAAAAAGCCAAGGTTACTGGAGCAACCCTATCTGTAAAAACAAACTAATAAACAAACAACAACATCAACACAAAAACCAACTAATCAACAAATTCTGGTCTTAGGAAACAGTGAAAACACAAGGACTCAGAATCTAAGTCACAGGAAGAGACCCTGTGAGTTCCATTAATCATTCCCAGCCAGAAACCAGCCAAGATTGCTGGTAATGCTTAGAGAGCCAGGTCTGGACTACATATGAACAAGAACTACCCAGACCATTGATGGAGAGAACTCATTGTGACTGGGGGAAGCACAAAGTAATGTTAAAGGACTTAATAGGGGTTAAAACTTGTCAATTTTCTAAAACCTTTAACTTAATCTGATGCCTGCCATGTTGCCTTGTGGGGTAATTCTTCTGGATAACAGAAATATTACCACTTCTCTGAGACTACTTGGTAGGCATGTGCCAATGGTTTGACTAAATATGCTTCTTCTGATGCTTTCTAAACTAAATAGACCAGCTAATCAGGACATAAAGGTATTAAAACAGCAGTTAGATTCACTTGGAAAAACTGTCCTACAAAGTTGAAGAGAGGCTTAGACTTACTTCTCATGAGATAAAGAAAACTATGTCTGGCTTTGAGAAAATATATTGCTTTTCTTGTTTCTAGTTGATTAGGAGTAGTTAGAAAAAATCTTGCCAGGAAGAGACAAAACAAAACAAAACCACCCCCCCCCAAAAAACCCAAAAGACCAAACCAAAACAAAAAACTCAAAAAGTGAAAGAGATAAAGGCATAAGTCAGATTATTAATACCGGACCTGAAATGAAGAGCACTTGAAAATGAACAAGACTGCCTTGGTTTATAGGTATCGATGTGCCATCTAGTGACAGACATTGGAAATGCAAGTCTCTTTTTTCCTTTCTTTTCCTTTCCTTTCCTTTCCTTTCCTTTCCTTTCCTTTCCTTTCCTTTCCTTTCCTTTCCTTTCCCTTCCCTTCCCTCCCCTCCCCTCCCCTCCCTTCCCTTTCCTTTCCTTTCCTTTCTCCTCTTTTCTTTTTCCTTTCCTTTTCCTTCTTTTTGTTTTCCCTCCCTCCCCTCCCTTCCTTTCTTTCTTTTCCTCTGGAGAGAAATTTCTTCAGTTCTGGAACTTGCTATATAGACCAGGGTGGCACTGAACTCACAGACAGCTTGTTTCTGCCTCCCAAGTGCTGAGATTAAAGACTTGCTCTACAGTACCTGGCTTTTTATTATTTTCTTCAGTCTCTCTGCACTCCTTGAAGATTACCACACAGAAACATATCACAATTAGATTTTCCCTACATATCTGTAGTATTGTTGCGGGATCCTTCAAATACTTTTCCTACTTTTTCTAAGTTTCAGAAGACAGGTTAAAGCAAACCATTAATTTTAAAGTCAGAGGGTTTAAATTTTTATTATATTATTATTGTTGTTGTGTGTATATGTGTGTATGTGAATAATTTGTGTGTGTGTGTGTGCATGTGTGTGCATGAATGTGTATGTGTGCACATATGCACATGTGTTTCCTTACACCATTCTTCTTACCTGTAATTGGTTCAAACTTAGGTTGTCAGGTTGGGGAAGTAAGTTCTTCTTTTGGTCTTGGTTTTGTGGGTTTCTTGCACTGCATGTACAGTTATGAATGAACAGTGGCTTGCGTTTAAAACACTTATCCCTGTGAGAGTATCTTACACCTGTTTTGTGGGTTAAGATTATGCGGTTTATTTTTCTTTCTCCCTCACTTTTTCTTTTCCATTCTCTCTTCAGGGTGATGTCAGAAGTTTTTATTCAAATAGTAGACATAGAGAAACTAAGTTAGAGCAACTAGGTTCAAATGACACAGCCAAAGACTCACATTTCTAAAGCTAAGCCAACCCTGCTTACCTATGTGCTGGCCACTGAGCTGTCACTCGCTGGTCTTGGCATTAGATAATGTTAATTTAAATGGCTGTAGAGTGTGTTATTATAACTTTGATTTTATCATTGGAATGTTTGGTGCCAAATGTCTCTGGTGAGCAGAAGACTTTTCCTAAAACATATGTTGTAAGACCCAAATTGAGTCTTATCTATTTGTGGCTCTCATGAATGAGATGAGAGATCAGGCATCGATGCAAATGCAAGAGGTTTATTAGTCCAGTGCACTGGAGTGGCCTACGTCCAGAGGAAAGGCGACCACAAAAGGATGTTCAAGAAGTTTTTATACCTTCTAGGGGTGCAGGTTACATCAGCAAGGTTATAATTTAAGTCTCCCACCCCTACCTCCTCTGCCCCTTCCCTTTCCTCCTCTCCCTGCACGTGCTCATGGCCGGCCTCTACTTGTCTATTTCTTTCTCTCTCTCTCTCTCTCTCTCTCTCTCTCTCTCTCTCTCTCTCTCTCTCTCTCTCTCTCTGTACTATACCGTTGTGTGGCTGGTCCCTCAGGGGGAAGGTATGCCCAACATGGGCCCCCCAGAGGCATCTACTTTGCCCCCAGGCCTCACTGCACCTCCGTGGACCATATGCCCCCCCACTCTTTTCATCCTTCCCGTAACATTGGTCTCAAAATCCGGGACTTCATCTTTTTACAACATTGGTGCCCCGTGACTTTTCCTTTCATTGGTGCCCCATCATCTTTTCCTTTCAAATACATGCTACGATTAACCTGAGAATTATTTACTGAAGGAAGTCCCTTAGACTGAGGGGTGGTAGGCCGCTGGGCCATTGCTTCCACTATGGCAGGGAGAAAAAGGATATTTTAAGGAATGTGTAGGGTGGGGCTGCCAAGGGTAGAGAACTTTCTACTGCTACTTCAAGTGACGTTGAGGGCTGTGGATAAAACTACAAACCGTCCTTTCCTTTCTTTAGTATTTCTGTGAGGTATGGTTTGGAGACACCTCAGGGTTACAGCTCTATGTTTCAAGTCAAGTTGATGGTTTATTCAACTGTAATCCATACCCACAGTGACCAAGTGTAGCTCCGTCACAAAACAGGTTCCCCAGGGCGGGAGCGAGGATTGAAAGAGAAAAAGAGAATTGCACAAAACTATAACATGACTCCAGCCAGTTCTGAGGCTGAAATGAACTTTTTATTTTTCAGTCCTCTTTTAAAACACTTTAATTACATGCAGAAAGATAAGATTACTTCTGAGTCAAGGCACAAGCAGGCAAAAAGCAAAAATCCTGTAAACTTCTTTCTGGAGCTGGAAGACAGAGAAAAAGGGACTCCAAAAGACAAAGGAACTGCCACACCTACATCCCCTGAGCATGCCCTGAGCTTCAAATGTAAATGTTCTTAATCCAGGATAGTTTCCTGACCCCCCCTCCCCCCCAGGCCAGAGTCAGATTTCTGCCCTGAGTTCACTTCTTTTGTCCTGGTAATTTCAAATTTCCCACCACCAAAGGTCCAGTGGCCTCCAAAAAGCTCTCACACCACAGGAAACAGATATAACCTGCTTAGTCAGAAGGCAGAGGCATAGCGATTTCTGAAGCTGACTCTAAACAGCAAACACCACACACAGCTTTATTGTCAAGACACTAAAGTTATTCCTGGAGTTTTGATATGATATTCCCTTTGTGTTGGTCAGCCACAGATGCATAAAACAAATCGTCTTCGGAGAAGGAAATGTTTATTTCAGTTCATATTTGGGAAGGTTTCTAAGTATAGTTGACTGGCCTTTTTGGGGGGTTCTGTGGGAGGGAGCTAATCAGGCTGAGTGCTTGTCACGAAGAGGGCTCAGGCCACAGTGTTAGATGTTTGCTCTCAATAGGGCCCCACTTACGAGTACAATCACTTTCCAATGTCATCACACAGTTTCAGATCAAACAGGCTCTTGACACATTCCAGTCAACACACCTGCATTTCCAGTTCTTTCTTTTCAATTTCAGTGGCTGCCACATTTTTGTTGTTGTTGTTGTTATTGTTGTATGATGCCAAGAACTGATCACGAACATGACTGTGAAAAAGGACACAAAAAAGGGGAAAAAAAGTCTGCTAAAAAAAGTCTCTGTCCGCATGCTTTTGGAATAAAAAATAATAGAAATATGTAAGGGGCCGCAGCCAACGCCCTGCAGAGATGGCGCCGGTCTCCGTGGCCGTGAGTCAGCTAAAACTGACAAACAAACCTAAAAGCGCATGCGCGAAGAGCAAGGCGAGCCAAAGTCACCGCCCATCTCGGGGCGTAAACATCAGACCACTAGCGAGCAGCCAATCAGGTAGAGACACGCTTTCCCCGCCTCCCCTCAAGGGTATTAAAACTGGGTGCTTTTTCTGCCCTTCAGAGTCTTCTTCCATTAAGGTTTTGGTTTCAGAAGGATCCTTGTGTTACTGCGTCTGT